>NW_011499913.1:981059-1084619 GCF_000495115.2 Populus euphratica | reverse complement strand
GAACTCTTTCCCTTTCTACTCCAATACAAAGCTGAAAGCTCACTATATACTTCTTGCAAAAAGACATGGTAGTGCTTTATAAAGCACTACAGTTTTCATGAATTGTTTGACTTTGATATATACCAATTTTGATTCAATGGTGAATACCATTCTCTTTTTTTTTTTTAAGCAATGACGATCGACCAATTGGATATGCCTTTCATACGTAGATTTAGGGTTTCTCTCAGTTTTTTTTAATAGTTGAACATCTTAAAAAATAATATAAATTATATTTTAGAATTTTATCTAATAAAATTTAAGTTATTGGATTAAATTGATTTTATAAAATAGTATTAGAGTTTTGATAACTAAACAATCATAAATTTAAATATTATCATTTTTATTTATTTGATAAAAATTAAATATAAAATAGTATGAGCTTATGTAAGTTTCCAATCTAAAAAACTTTTACTCAAAAAAATATATTAAAAAATAATATAAATAATATATTGAAATTTCATATATAAATTTAAATTTTTTGATTCAACTGATTTTTGACAGAATTAATAATTATGAGAATTTCTTGAAAATAACTTAGGACTTGTTTTTTTGTCTTAAAGTCACTAGCTAGGATATGATATTTTTAGGTTAATTTACGAATTTAAAATTAAATATTATCACAAACAAATTTTAAAAAGATTACATGCGGTTGTCAAATAAATTGATTTACTATAATTTTTTCAAAATCTCCCCATAATTTCGAACTTCGAGTGGCAATTTAAAACTCAAAATCCAATCAACACCTCAATATATATGTTTCGTTCGCTAAATAATGAGAAGAATTAACAAAAATCATATGGGGAGCTAAATGACGACACTATTACACATCTTTTAGTGTCTTTTTGAACATGCATTTCGAGGGTCCATGATAGACAGTCCTGGTGCTGAAGGACATGATGGAAACTACTTTAGAACAGGATACTTTTTTGCCAATATGGCCACTTTCGTTAGCAACAAGAGGACCTACGCGACTACTCGACATTGAAATTGGAGTGCCTTTTTTATGATGTTGATGATGATAATGCCCTCTTGGAAAAGCTAAGTAGGGTAGGGTTCTTGAAAAATCAAGTGCATGCACTGATTTTTTTAATTGCTACATGAAATTCTTTGTTTAATTTATGAATCTGCAACATCTTTTTTTTTTCTTTTTTTCTTCAAGTTAATCGCTAGGGTGATAGTTATTTTGCTCAATCATGAGCAAGAGGAATTTTGAAATATAACACACTAATTAATTATGCTAAAATAGTCCCTAAATTATAAGTTTTAGATGATTTAGTGTTGCCATTTCAATACTTAGTTTTTAAAGTATTTTTTAATTCTTTTAAAAAATATTTTTAATTGCATTATAAAATATATATATTCACTTAATTTATGCTCTCAACTTTCGGAACTTTCTCAATAATTATTTTAGGCTTCTTTGGAAAATTAATGTAGCATTATTAAATAATACGCTAAAAGATATAAGTGATTCATTGTTTATTTATACTCAATGTATTATGGATTATAACAATAATTTAAATTACAATCTTTTTTTTTACTTCTTCTATTTTTTTTGTTTTTTTAACTTTCACCCTTTTTTTGTTTATTTTTTATTTTTTTTCAAAATTACTTTTCTTTTTTTCTAACTTTTCCTCTTTTTTTATTTTTTAAAATTATTTTTGTCAATTTTATTTTTTTAATAATAAACTGGTTCAAAATTACACTTTGTAATTTTTTTCTTTTAAAATACTATGGAATACTACGGTGTTTTCCTACATGGTTTTTCTATTTTAAAATTATTTTTTATTTTATTTTTTAATATTGAGCTGATTGAGAATTTAATTTTATAATTTTTTAAAACATTATTGATTGCTACAGTGTTTCTTCGCATGGTTTTTTTACGATTTTATCTGAAATTATCTTTTTTATTTTATTTTTTAATATTAAGCTGATTAAAAATTACAGTTACAATATGTGATAAAAATACTGTAACTTTCCTTACAAATTACGGTGAATTAGTGTTTTTTCATATGGTTTTTTTTTTCAATTTTTTTGTGTTTTCTTTATTTGTAATATTTTTTTCCAAAATTATCTTTATTGATTTTATTTTTTTAATATTAAGCTAGTTAGAATTTAATTTTATAATAAAACTTAATAATGTGGGGGAAGTATTGTAGTTTTTCTTATATAACATTGTGGATTGTTAAACTATCTATCAACATGATTTTTTTTTCTTATGATTCTTTTAAAATTATATTTATTAATTTTATTTTTTTTAATATTAAGCTGATTCAGAATTATAATTATAAGTTATTACAAATAAAACTAAATCATGTGGGGAAGCACTGTACCTGTCATCACAAAATACTGTGAATAGCCATAGTGTTTCCAACATGTTTTTTTTTTAATTATCTTTGTTGATTTTATTTTTTTAATATTGAGCTTATTGAAAATTTAGTTTTGTAATTTTTTTTCTTTAAAACCCTATAAATTATTGCAGTATTTTTCCATATAATTTTTTTCACAATTATCTTTGTTGATTTTTTTTTTAATATTGAGTTGATTAAGAATTGCTAAATCATATGGGAAAAGCGTTGTAGTTTTTCTAAAAAAATACTGTAAATTGCTACAATATTTGTCTAAATGGTTTTTTTATGATTTTTATAAAATTATCTTTATCGATTTTATTAGAGAAAACACTGTAGTTTTTCTCATAAAACATTACGAATTACTACAATGTTTTTTCTTATAGGTTTTTTTCCTTCCAAAATTATCTTTTTTGGTTTTTTTGGTAGAGAATTTAGTTTTGTAATTTTTTTTGCTTTTAATCATGTGGCGAAAGTACTGTATCTTTTTTCATAAAATATTATAAATTACTATAAATTATTTTATTCAGTTTTTAAGTTTTTGATCACCAACACAACTTTTTTTTCTGTCATGAAATATTAACTCCATCATACATTTAGTTTTTATTACTTTTTTAACATTGATTTACAATTATAACACTATTAAATATATTTGTTTTATAAACCCATGATACATACCATCTCGTTAACTCCTAATCTCAATCATCCAAAATCTTAATTTCATTTACGAAATCATGCCTGCAATATCCTTAATTAATATCAATTTCACTTCGAGTCATCACTCAAGTTAAAGATATATTCAAACATAAGTAAAACTTTAATTAATAGGTATATAATTATTATTTTTTGATCATGTGTTAATTATTTTTCAAACAAGAAAACAAATTGATAAAATTTTCAAAAAATTAAAATAACAAATTGTGAAATTTTTTAATCTACAACCTATAATGGCTTTGGCCAATAAATCAATATTCAGGGAGCTCTAACTTTTATTAGAAAATAATATAAATTATATTTAAGACCTCACTTAATAGCTTATGCTTGTAAATTAAATTGATTTTTTGATATGATTTTAGTGTCTTGATAACCAAGTGAACACGAGTTCGAATCTCACCACTCTTGTTTATTTGATAAAAAATAAACCCAAAATAAAATAAATTTATACAAATTTCAAGCTCGAAAGACTTCCATTTGAAAGAGTATGTTAAAGAATATTATAAATTATATCTTGAAATCTCACTTAATAATTTAAACTTTTAAATTAAATTAATTCTTTGATAACTTCTAGTAATTTCCAATGCATCTTTTCTTTTCTCGACCTTAACAAAACTTTATGATGACCACTTCTAAGTCTTTCAGGTAACCAATATATCTTCATTATGATCTTTAATGGAGTATTTTAAATTATCACTAAAAAGTTATTAGACTTGAACCATTTAATACCTGCATCATGAATTGAATAGATAAAAATCAGATTATTAATTTTAAAAAATTTAAGAAAATCAAATAATTTTATTTGAAAATAGAAATCAAATGAATTTTAATTAGAATAATCAGATTATGAATTAATTCGTAAATTTAATTACATCAACTTCCACTAATATTTTTTTTTAAATACAGCTTAGATTAGACATCAAGTTGATCCACAAACCCTATCGGAATATTTGATAGCACTGCTAACAATTATTGGAGGCGAGCTTCATGCCATACCAAGGAAAATGGAATGCTTTCATATTTAGAAAGCAACATAAGGAAACAAATAAACAAGAGACAGTAGTGGGGTCAATTTGCATGTTCATCGGTTATTATCGAAAACAGAAGAACAATAGCCATTTGGCATGGGCGGTGGCAACCACACGAAGCCATACGCATGCCTCGCTCAAGATACTGAGACTCTTGTGGATGCTTATAATTTGCTTTCTTAGACCTCTTATTCTTCACTCTAGTCCATGGAAACGCTATCTCTTTGCCAACTTGGGCTGCTTGCCGGTCCAACACACTTACTTCCTAAAAAATTATTCAGCTGATCTTTTGGAGTATCTTGAATATTTTTAGTTTGCAAATTGGGAGATCCATTCTTCCAAGACTAATACTAAAAAAGAAAACAAATTAAAACAGAAGAAGAAGACGATTATATGTTTGAGAGAATGTAAAAAAGTTTGCATACTGATGAGGTTGGATTTGGATTCTTGTGTTGTTCTGAAACCCGAGCAGGACTTGGTTCTTATGAATCTATCAAGTAAAAGCTACAGCCAAGTTGCATGCTGAGGAGGGCAATTTCAAGGTTGAGGTTCTAATTCGACAACTTCAATGGAAGAGGAGACTTTTTGATGGAAGGGGGGAATTGACTCTTGGTTAAGTTATAAACTCTCATGCAAACAGATTTTCTATGTGGATTATATATATAATAGCTTCCTTTAATCTAACAAGTTGGAGTTTCAATTACCATGGTTCTCAAGCTAAAAAAAAGTATAATTTATTTACTCGGCATAGGATTCAACTGAAGACTCTTAAGTTATTGGATTATCGTTTTAATCTCTAAGATTATCAAGTCAATCTAAATTAATAATTTTTATTAAAATAATATCATTTTATTTGAAAAAAAATTGGTGTTGGTGTTGATTTTATTGGATTTAAACTAGATTTTATTGTATCACGAATTAACTTTACAAATCACTTAAGTTCGACGGAATCACATAAGACCAGTCTAGTTTATATTGAACCTAGCTAGAATCAGAACTTGGTTCTTGTAAATCTAGTAGGCAGCCAAGTTGCATGTGAGGAGTACAATTACAAGGGTTTTTTTTTTCTTTATCAAAATTATATCGTTTTTTTTTTTAAATTTTTTTTTTTGGTATTGATTTTATTAAATTTAAATTAGATTTCATTTGATTGTGTCATGAATTAACTCTCTAAATCAGTTAAGTGTGACGGAATCACTTTAAGACCAGTAAACCCAGCTAGAATCAGAACTTGGTTCTTGTAAATCTAGTAGGCAGCCAAGTTGAATGGGAGGAGTGCAATTGCAAGGGTTCGGTTGTTTTCTTCTTCTTCTTCTTCTTCTTTTTTTTGGTCTTTTCAAGGTTGAGGTTCAAACTCGAGAGAGGAGACCTTTAATGGAAGGAGGGATTGACAGTTCTAGTCACCATGGTTCCCAAGTTACGAAAACCATGCTGGTTTGTTCATGGGAACTCAAGCCTGCCCAGCTTTATAAAGGGAGGTTTACGGAAACCTGTGCAAAAGCAACCAGGAGGGTTCAATGATGCATTCTTGTGGCCCAGCAAGTCCTCGAGCATTCTGACGCCTTCCCTCTTCATTCTACATAAGCTGATCCAATCACTGCTACCAAAAATTCCCGATCCTAGCATAACTTAATTATAGGGGGGAAAGCACACCGCAATAGGTGCGATTTGCTATGGATTTAATCAGTAAATTTACATTTTTTAACTTAAAAAAATCACAAAGAACTGGCCTTCCGAGGTAAAATGGTAATTTCAACAGGCTTATAAGAATTGTTTAACGATATTTCGGTTTTTTTATAATTTTTTCAGAGTTAAATTACTTGATTGTCATTATAAGGAAAAAAACACTTAAACTTTGTATCACACGATATGTTATTATTTAAATATTTTAAATGTGTTTAGGCTTGTGTGCTACCATCTTTTTTTTTTTTTTTTAAGATTGAAAAATAAATAAGCCGACCTTTGTAGCCAAAAAACTAGTATTAAACTTAATAATGTTAGCCATCTATGTCTTCTATCCGATGAGAGCTCTAGGACTCGAGTCTCTAATTCGTAAACTGTAATCATGTCCTCATGCTCACTGTTAACCACTTCGTATCTTCTACCCCCTCCATGCTCATTGTTACGTTTCTGTGACTTTTGAGTAGGCTTATTGCCTGTTGAACTCAAGTTCTCCTGCTCTTCCTTGCAAGGAGACTACTCCAGCACGGGAACAACAATCAGCAACTTCACGCATGGAGGAGTTCCCAGCACCTCACATGCCCACCAGTTCAGAAATCTGTCCAGAAAAACTGAAATGCTAATTCATCATGTAATATGTCATTTGTTATAATCTGAACAAAGAACCTGCAACTTCCAATTCATCCAGGCAGAAGTAAATTTTGTTCCAGGAAAGAATCAACAGACCCAAACAAATATAATAGGCTGAAAAGGACTCCATTTGGAGTATAATTTTAATGCCCCCTTAAACAAATCTAATGATGCATGAGGAATGCAGACAATCTACACGCAAGTCTGCTTAAAGAAAATGAATTTGATCATAGTACCATATATTTATACACAATCTCAACTGAGTCACTAAATGGTGCTTGCATTTCATCTAAGCTCGATGCATCTTACCCGCAAAGGGGAAATAATCAAATATTGTCCCTATGTATTCACCTGAACTCAGAATGTTCAAATGATTCGGGACTTTCTTCAGGAGGAGATTCATGCACATTAGAATCCTCAGAAGCCTCGTAACTTGTGTATCCTTGAGAGTCCTCCGAAACTTCAAAATCCTCATAAGTTGGAGTTTCAAGAACTTCACCATCTTCTCCTTGAACAAACTGAAGCAAGTAATGAACTCCATTAACCACATCGTACACCATTAGTCCTATCCTACCTCCAACCCAACTGCCAAGGTGACTGCCAACAAGATAACCAACACGTCCAAGCCTTTCCTCACCAAGAAAACCTCCAGCATAGGCACCAACCAAGGTTCCACTGCCCCTGAGGAAACCTTCTGTCACTGTACCACCATAATAAAGAGCTTCAAAAAAGTCCCATCCAGAAGAAATAACAGGACCTATGATGCGTTTTGTTTGCCGCTTCGCCAGCTTCGCTGCCTTTGCCCCTTCTTTCTGTGCTGTTTTTGCCACATCTTGCGCAGACATTCCCTGTCCTATTGTATCAAGTAATGAACGCTCAATTGCAAGATTTCTTGCTCTCTCAACATGAGAAGATCTGATATTGTAGAAATAAAGTTTTACACCTTCTTTCACCGCACATGCTAGTGTTCCAGATCCCATGTCAAAGCAGTTAAAGATTGTAAACTTCCCACTCTGGGATGAATAATCATCCCCAACCAGTTGCCGACATTTTTCAGCTATAAAATGGAACCACATATAAGCATCTCATGTTGTGCAGAAAATTTCTAGCCGATACATTTTACATTCAATTTTGTTAAGTTCAGATGATAATTTAAGAAACCAGCCTCTGCTCTACTTTCAAAGATCCAACAACTAAGCACAGAATGGATTTGGTTAGAATCTAGACTTGATGAGAATATTGTGTTTATGCTATGAACACCTAGAACGTGCAATGCAAAGATAAAGTTGTTTGCAGGCACACACAAACACACGCCGACATTGTGAAAGAAACACATACATGCATTTTATACATTTGTAAGGTCAAACTGATTGTTCCTGATTTTGTCCTAAAACATAAGAACCACTTCTACAAAACAGTACTTACTAGATGCTCATAAGAGATAATCATTAAAACTATACCAAGCTAGGTGATCTCAACATTTAATTAGACTATTTCACATCAGCTGCATTGCCTTAAAAATTCAGAATTTGCAATCGATTTCACCGTGAACGCTCTCCAGACCCCACAAGTTTAGCCAATTAAATGAAAAAGAATTCAAAACCTCTAAATTTTGACCATCAAGCCTGGAAATTTTACCTACTTATTTACACCATCCCAATCAAATTTCACCAATATCAAAATTTCAGTACATTTACACTGATACAATCAAATTACTAAATCAGGGTGCTATCAGCATCCAGTCCTTAATCATAGATTGGATCTTTAGTAAGTAACCAACAAACCCAGATTAGAAATGAATCCCTACAACACAAAAGATCACAAATTTCACACACACAGAACAAAAAACAAAAACCAATCAAAGATCCACCAACCCATAATTCAAAAACTCAATCAAAACCAAAAACAAATCTCCTTGACCCTTAAAGATTCAGACTTTTAACCTCAAATAGAATCAAATAAAAAAACCCACAAAGAATTACACATCAAAATAACAAAAACAAGTACCTGTGATGCTAAGAGCAATGGTTCCAACTATAAAGACAAGAAACTGAACCCTCCTCTTTTGGAAATCCATAAAAACAAAACAAGTATGGTTTCTCGTGTTTGTGTTTCAAAGAACTGTTTGTTTAAGTAGTTAATGATTGAAGAAACGAATAATCTTTTTTCGCTTATTAAGCTTCAAGTTGTCTGCTTTTTTATGATAACATGTAAGAAAGGTAAGAAGATTGTTCTTTCTTCTTGCCAATGGAGACTTCGTGCATGGACTACTGAATTTATCACAAGATGCAAGGGGAGACTGAAAATTCAAAAATTCAAGAGACCACGCACCGTTTTGAACTTTTGATGGTTTGCCTATGTTGACTTTTCTTATTTATTTATTTATTAATGACTTATATTTGGCAATGTGTTTTGAGTATTTGTAATTTAAAATGGCGTTAATATTACTCTCTTTTTTTTTATGATCATTTTTTTTTTATGATCTCAGTATAAAAAGTTAAAATTATTAAGAAACATTTTAAAAATATTTATGCATAAGAAAAATTGTATTATATTATTAAATACACGTGAAGTCTTTTTTATTACATTATATTATTTAATACATATTAATTGAATTTTATTCAAATTGTTCTTATTTAAATAATTATTATTTTCTAGATGTTTAGATAAAAAATCAAACTTGAAAACAAGTTTTTTAATCATCCAAATCAAACTCATAAACCCTTTTGAACTATATGTACCAGGATTGCCTAATCAACTACCATCCACATTTATAAAATGGTTGTTTACATTATTATTTTTCTTGTATTTTTTTTAGAAAAAAACCGGTTATTTTGATTTATTTTTTTATTGTGATATTGTGTCTCATTTATTTTATTAAAAAAAAAGGGTTATAATTTTAGGCAGTCACTGAGAAAATAATTTAAAGATTTCATGTTTTTTCCATTTTTGGAATGATTTTCTTGAATTTCAATTTTTAAGTTTGCTTTTGGTCCCATGTGTCATTATGCCATTGGTTTTCTCAAGCTAGTTAGCGTTTCACTAAATAAAAGTATATCAGTGTTATTGGATCAACGAGTCGGTGAGTCCACCCAACAAGCTACATCATCCTCTCATAGTACAATGCCTCATCGACCAGACATTACATAAGAAGGAAACATATTCTTATGGAAGGATCAAGTAAACTTCGGACAAAAAATATTACATGAAAAAACAAATACCAGCAACATGATGTAAGCTTTTGGGAACCTGATTTACTAGGAATGCCTGATGAATTACCATCCACATTCATAATATATAATATGGTTGTTTATGTTATTATTTATCTTGTATTTATTTATAGAATATTTTCTTTTTACTGTGACATGATTTATAACGAAAAACAAAGTACATTGTGTCTCATTGGTTTTTTGTTTTGTTTTTTAACAAGGATTAAGGATTTTAGGCAGTCGAACAAGCACCGTTTTAAAAACAAAAATGTTTTATAGGTTTTATGTTCTTCCATTGTTGGATTGATCTTCATGAATCTCAATTGTTAAGTTTGCTTTCGTCCCATGTGTCATCATGCCATTGGTTTTCTCAAACTAGTTAATTGTTCCAGTAAATCGATATCTCCATTGATTTTCTCCAACTATCTTATTTAGTTTTCACACCGGCCTTCTTGGATCAATGAGTAAACAAATCGACCCATTACGTTATGCACCGAGTATCATACAATACGGGTTATGTTTTATAGTTTTCACACCGGTTTTCTTAGACTTTCTTTCCTAAAGATATTGAAGTTTTTTCAATTTTCAAGTATAATTAAATAATACTTTTAACTTTAAAAAAGACCAAAAAAAAAAATCGTTGCCTTTAGAAGTGTTTTGATATTTTTATATGAATATTTTGTATGATTACTAGGATTATGAAGGACATTTTAGTATTTTCATAACGTTTATTATTTTTTAATTGAAAAGTTGTGAGTATGTATTTTTTATACTCTAGCGAATAGGCATCGCTCGTGTTATTAAAAAGGCGTATAAGACACTTCCTGATAGGCAAATCTGATCATTCGTTATTTAACTGAATGTACAATTGTATCCTTTTTCATATAATGTAACACATATAAATAAAAAATGATTGAATTGCTGCTGGTGATCGATTTGTTTGTGTTCTTTCTTTCTTTTCTCTCTTTCGACAATTAAATTGCATATTTTTTTATTTGTTAAATAAAAAATGATTATTAAACTCAAAATACTTGGATAGAACATGCTAAACCCATAACACTTGGATTTGGTATAATTGTCATCCTCAAATAGCTTGGGTCTAGACCCAAACACTTGAGTTTAATAACCATGTGCTCAAGTCTATCAGGCCCATGTTTGGGTGAAAAAATTTAATTTTTTTCAAATACATGATTAGATTGCAAAAACAAGCATTGTCTCATCCAAACATAATTTACATAATTTTTTATTTATATGCAGTATAATTTAACTATAAACTCTTTTTTGTTTATACAACTTATTTTATAAATTTGTTATATTCAAGGAGAAAATAATAAAGAAAAAATATTGAGTTCTAAGTGATTTATTTCTAGTCTTTCAAAATAAACTTTTCTTTTTTGAATGCAAATAAAAATATTAATTTTATATTTTCTTCTAAGTATTAGATAGTTTTTTAAAGGGTTCATATTTTTTTTAAATTTAAGATGTTATTATATAATCTAATTGTCAAAGATTACCACAAAAAGAGTTTATTTTATATTATAACTATTAGTATATAAGAAAATTTGAAATATATATTCATAAGAGAAAACTTTTGAATTGATACATTATATTATAGAAAAAGAAAATATTATATATCTAAAAGACTTATTGTTCTTTTAACTATCTAAATTTGTGCAATATTTTATAGATGATTTCTTAATTAAAATTAAATATTAATAAAAAAATTAAGTGAATTTAGAAGTGCATATGGTTAACGTCTCAAAATAAAAGAAAAAAATATTAAAATATATTTGATTAAAAAAATAATGAAAATACAAAATAAATATATTTTTTGAACATTCATAAATGATTTTTTATATTTTCACAAAAAAAATTGCATGAATTTAATAAGAATCTTGAATTCAACATGCTTGTTAAATCTAAACTACCTGGGTCTAGCATAGCTTAAAGTTTTCAAAGTTTTTGGATCTAATATAGATATGTCATATAGCTTAAAGTTCTTAAAGTTTTTGGATCTGCATGGATATTAAATATATTAAATTAAACACTTGAATTTGATAAAAAATATTTTTAGATTTAATATAATTACCAGACTCAAAACACCTACATGTTATAAAAAATTAAGTAAAAATTTTAAAATTAATCCACAATTTAATAATACTATTAAAACATTCTTTATATTTTTACAATGATAATCCATTCGTTGAAGTGCATTAATAGTAACAAGGATCATCCACTGCTTCTACTACATCATTTGCACACCTTCACGACTCAAAAAATTCAAATTTTTTATAAGAATAGAAAATATAACCCCGAGAGGTTTATTTGATTGTTAAGAAGATATGTTTACTATTTTAAATTCTTGAGTTCGGACATTAATTAAAGCGATTACGGCGAAAAATTCATTTAAGCAAACGCATCTGATCTATATCAACAATGTTCCTTTAAAATCATCAGAAATGAAATTTTAGAACACCATTTACATCAAATAAACAAAGAACACACAAAAGAATAAATATAAATAGGGTTAGGGTTTGAGAAAGATAATATACAGGTGCTGGCCAGAACGATTATGAAAGCAATAGTGAAACGAAAGGGAGAAAGTGCTTCATTTCTTCTGCGCCTTAATATTCATTATGGTTTCAGGTTACACACACACACAAATAGAAGTTGAAATCTCCAAAATTATTGCCATTTAAAATTGTTAATTTTTTCCTTAATTTTTTTTTCTTTCTTGATTTTCTACCCTTTTTGTATGATTTTTTTTATGGGTTTCTCTACAAAGAATATAGAGTTTAAAACGGAAATTATTTCCATGTGTTGTTAGTAACAAGTTCAGCTCTAGAACCCTCACCAAGCAACTCGCCTTTGAGATTCCTGGTCGGTTTGATCACTCCCTTCTACATACATCAGCAATTAAGCAGCTAGGTGTCGAAACATCAGGCAAAACTCCTTTCTCTAATGTTAACAAAGTTAGGTAAATGCATGCTGCTTCCCATCCTAACAATAAGCAGCAATCAATGTAGTGCGTGCTGTGACATTAGGATCCACTCCTTGTTTTGCCATACAAAAAAATAGCTCGAATGTTAAATATATGCATTGAATTGGTCAGGGGTGACAAACTCCAGCAACTGGCCAAGTGTACTCAGGAGCAGACAGACTTGTGAGAAGTACCGTATGAAGGTCAGGTTTCCGACAACCAAAATGCATCAGATTCCATCTAGATGAGCTTAAGCTTTCATGTACAAGTTCCCAGATGAAGACTCAACCAACATCCTCCCACACCAGCATTTGCATATCAAATGATATGTAATGGCGACAGTGAACAATTTATCTTCTCTTTACGTTGGTTTCAGAAACATTATATACATGTCCTTCTATGTCTGGAACAAACCCTTTCTCCATCATTTCCTCTTTAATAATCTCATAAGTTGTCTGATTAGGCACCAAACCCCTCTCCAACATCTCATTGAGAAGCCCATTTGCATCTTCAAGCCTACCCTTCAAACAAAAACCCTTGATCAGCACATTGTATGTGACAACATTTGCTTGTTTCCCTTTTCTCTCCATCCGTGTCCTCACAATCAATGCTGCACGAAGATTTCCTTCCCTACAATATCCATCCATCAAAGTATTGTATGTCACGTGACTTGGGTTTAATCCTTTTTCAAACATCTCATCCAAGAGTTTCACTGCCTTTCTCGATTCCCCTTTTTTGCATAACGAATCTATCAGTATGTTATATGTGACAACATCAGCACTCAATTTCTTACTGACCATTTCATTGATAAGATTCCGGGCTGCTTTCACATCTCCCTTACTACATAAACCAGCAATCAAGCAGTTGTATGTTGAAACTTCAGGGAAAATCCTTCTATCTATCATCATATTATATAGTGCAAATGCATCTTCCATCCCTCCATCCTTACAGTAAGCATCAATCAGCGTGGTATATGTCATGGCATTAGGATCTACTCCTTGTTTTTCCATATCATTAAATAAGTTGATTGCTTCGCTCACTGTTTTATTCTTACAGAAGCCATTTATAAGCACATTATGAGTCACAACATTCGGCTCCAAATCAGAACTAACCATTTGATCCCGTAAAGCAACAGCCTCATCAACCTTTCCATCACTGCACAACCCATTAATCAGTATATTATATGTCACAACATTTGGTCTCAAACCCTGCCTTTGCATTTCTCCAAACACCCTCATAGCACCTGACACATTCTCATCCTTGCAAAACCCATCAATCAAAATATTATAAGTAACCTCATTTGGACAAATTCCTTTCGCTACCATCTCCTTCAAAATAGCATCAGCTTTATACATCTTCCCAATTCTACCCATCTTACAATACCCATCAATGAGAGTATTATATGTAACCACATTCGGAGAAACTCCCCACACTTTCATATCCTCAATAACATCACCAGCCCTATTCAATTTCCCAACTTTACACAACCCATTAACCACAATATTAAAACTAATTACATTAAGCTCAATCTTCCTCTTAATCATTTCCCTATACACAAACTCCATATCCCCATTTTCACTCTCCTTAACCAAACCACTCAACAATGGATTACAAGAAATCAAAGACAGCTTAAAACCATAATCACCAGCTCTCTTAAATGCCTCAAAACCCCTTAAAATCTTCAAATTTCGCACATATGCTAATACCAACATATCAGCTAATATTGAATTAACACAAAAGGAATCACCACTCATAGAAATAGCATGAAATATAGCAGAAACTGAATAATCCTTCTCATGCTTAACAAACTTATCTAAAAAAGATCTAATCTTTGAATACTTCTTGGTAAGTGCAAGTGAGTTTAAGATTCTAAAAGTGAGTTCTAGTGAGTGTGAAAGCTTAAACTCTTTCTGTGACCAAGTAAAGTACCTTAAAATGAGTTCTGGATCAGCTCCAGAATTGAGCAACTGTTGAAGGAGCGTGTTGGGGTCTGTGTTTTGGAGATGGGCTTTGAGTTTTGACCAGTGTTGGTTTGATATAATGTTTGTAATGGTGGGGCTGAGGGATTCGTCTAACGATAATGCACTGAATTGCCTTTTTCCTTGTTTGTTTCTCGGGAAAATGGTTCCTTGTAGAAATCTTCCCTGGATCTTGCTGATTTCTATTTCTTTCTTCACCAACTCCAGAGTGAGTTTCAAACATTTATACACCTATAGCAGAATAGCAAAAGGATGGAGATCCACATCTTACACCATATAAATGTCCGCAGAAAATGTTCACTAGTAAATCACACATCAAAACTCAAAACTAGCCAAAACAGTTTCTATTACACCAATGCGATTCAGCAAGTATAGCTTACTCCTATCCACCCTAGCGTTTATTCTTCTTCAAAAACTCAAAACAATCTCATATTCATATCAAAAATTCCAAAAAAGAAATTAACTTTGGCAAACCAATGCACAATTATAAACCTCAAATACTAAACAGGATAATTACCTCTCATTAACCACACAAATCAAAAACCCGTTTTTGTCACTTCCCAAACCAAAACATCACACTCCATTTATATTGCTAAACAGTTTCTAAATGGAAAAAAAATAAAAATAAAATCTCTTGTTTAGACTCCAATTCATTATCAAACTAATAAAGCCTCCCTCTCTGAAAAGCCAAAACAGTTTCTACAACACCAATACGATTCAACAAGTATAGCTTACTCCTATCCACCCTATTATATCCTCTCTTCAAAAACTCAAAACAATCACATAATATCACCACAAATGCCAAAAACAAAAAGTAACTTTGGTAAACCAATGCACAATTTTAAACCTGAATCATTAACAAAACGAAAAGCCCATTTCAGTCCCCTCGTAGAAAAACTAAATTGAACTCTAAAACCCTAAATAACACATAAAACCCACCATTTTCCTTCTCTTTCTCTAACTTCTCCACACTTTCTCAGCATCCAAACAAAACCCAAAACCCCAAAATCATAAAAAGTTCAAAACTTTATTACACTTACCGGTAAATAATCCTCTAGTCTAGGATTAGTAGGCACAATAGCCGAGGAATCACTAGCATCCGCAGCACCAACTTCAGCCTCTGTCTCGCTGGCACCACTCCTGACCTCCACCTCAGCAAACCCACCTCCATCGCCGGCATCGCCGGAAGAAGAACCACAGAAAAAGAAGGCTCTTTGATAAAAACTAAGACTTTTATGGTTCCTCTGAGCCAAACCCGTGAGTGAACTCAGAGAATTTACAAAGGAACTCGGTTGTGACTCGGTGGTGACTCGGAGACATGGGGATGTTAGGTGGGTTTGGATTTGGCGAGAAGTGGAAGACAGGAGCTTTAGCATTGTCTTGTGTTTTTTTTTTGTTGTTAATTTTGAGTCTCCATTGGAGGAGGAGGAGGAGGAGGAGAAAGTTGTGGATGTTTTTGGAGTTTCGTAGGAAGCAAAGCCCAGCGTGAAACCCTTTTTAAGTTTTGTGTTCCTTGAAGTTTTCATTTATAGATGGACAGTTTGGTCCTATAATTTAGGTTCAAGTACTGATATGTCCTCCTTCTTTGAGAGAATTTTGGCAATACCGACCTCTAAAACAAATTAAACGAAGTAGAAGGGAAAAACACTGCATTTAGATTAAGCGTACTAACCTAAATCATAGGACCAAACTGTCCATCTATATAAACAATAACCTCAAGGAACACAAAACTCAAAAAGGGTTTATGCAGGGCTTTGCTTCCTACGAAACTCCAAAAACATCTATCACTTTCTCCTCCTCCTCCTCCTCCAATGGAGACTCAAAATTAACAAAACAAAAACCCACTACTTTCTGATTCTGCTCTTTACTTCCCTTAAACTCCCAACAACACAAGACAATGCTAAAGCTCCTGTTTTCCACTTCTCGCCAAATTCAAACCCACATAACATCCCCATGTCTCCGAGTCACCACCGAGTCACAACCGAGTTCCTTTCTAAAGTCTCTGAGCTCACTCACGGGTTTGACTCAGAGGAATCATAAAAGTCTTAGTGTTTATCAAAGAGCCTTCTTTTGCTCTGGTTCTTCTTCCGGCGATGGCGGCGACGGAGGTGGGTTTGTTGAGGTCGAGGTCAGGAGTGGTGCCAACGATACAGAGGCTGAAGTTGGTGCTGCGGATTATAGTAATTCGTCGGCTATTGTACCTACTAATCCTAGACCAGAGGATTATTTAACGGCAAGTGTAATAAAGTTTTGAACTTTTTATGATTTTGGGGTTTTATTTGGATGCCGAGAAAGTGTGGAGAAGTTAGAGAAAGTGAAGGAAAATGGTGGGTTTTATGTGTTGTTTAGGGTTTTGGAGTTCAATTTAGTTTTTTTAGGAAGGGACTGAAATGGGCTTTTCATTTTGATAATGATGAGTAGAGTTTGATTATGATAATGTTGTAGAGCATTTTCAGGTTTAAAATTGTGCATTGGTTTACCAAAGTTACTTTTTGTTTTTGGCATTTGTGGTGATATTATGTGATTGTTTTGAGTTTTTGAAGAAGAGGATACAATAGGGTAGATTGGAGTAAGCTATACTTGTTGAATCGTATTGGTGTTATAGAAACTGTTTTGCTTGTCAGAGAGGGGAGGCTTTATTAGTTTGGTAATGAATTGGAGATTAAACATGAGATTTTTTTTTAAAATTTCGATTTAGAAACTGTTTACCAATATAAATGGAGTGTGAAGTTTTGGTTTGGGAAGTGTCAAAAACGGGTTTTTGATTTATGTGGTTAATGACGTAATTATGCTCTTCAGTATCTGAGGTTTATAAATGTGCATTGGTTTGCCAAAGTTACTTTCTTTTTGGAAATTGTGATATATATATATATATATATATATGTTATTGTTTTGAGTTTTTGAAGAAGAGTAAACGATAGGGTGGATAGGAGTAAGCTATACTTGCTGAATTGCATTGGTGTAATAGAAACTCTTTTGGCTAATTTTGTGAATGTTCTGAGATTGATTGATTCTTTTTTTCATGTGAGTTAATCTCTTGTGGTTTTTCTTTTGGCAGGTGTTGGCATTGCCATTACCACACAGACCTCTTTTTCCTGGTTTCTACATGCCAATATATGTAAAGGTATAGCATGTTTTCTTGGTAAATTGCTGTGTGTTTTTCTGACATTATTACTGGGAGTCTGTTAGCCATGCGAGTGACAGGAAAGGGTAAAAAATGGTTTAGTCTGTCCATGCCTTTTCACATCATATTCACTAATATCTTTGTTGATAGGATACCACTTTGCATGTCAATCTGTTGGATATGTTGTGATGAAACTTTGAACTTGCATCGTTTACAATTAGTTCTTACCAATGCATGACATTTTTGTGCAGGATCCTAAATTACTGGCAGCTTTACAAGAAAGCAGAAAAAGGCAAGCCCCCTATTGTGGCGCTTTTCTTCTTAAAGATGAGCCAGATACTGATCCCAGCATTGTAACTGGTTCTGAATCCGAGAAAAATATAGGTGATCTTAAGGGAAAGGATTTGTATAATCGTCTGCATGAAGTTGGCACACTTGCTCAGGTGTTAAGTTTTGTTCCTAATTTCTTTTTCCCTTTTGCCACAAAGAGTTGCTGCTTCAGAATAAAACAACGATAAGAAAATTTTACATGTGCCTTTGTCATTTAATCTTTAACATGCTATTCCAGATAACAACCATTCAAGGAGACCAGGTTATCCTTATTGGTCATCGGCGTCTTCGGATAACTGAAATGGTGAGTGTGGATGAACTTGTCATTTTATTTTTGCTTGGACTTTCAAAAAGCATTATGTTATTCTATTCTATTAATATGTCCAGTTAGCTGCAAAATTCTCTATACTGAAATAGTATTGGCTTTTGTACAGGCCAGTGAGGATCCATTAACTGTTAAAGTTGATCATCTCAAGGTATTGATTTTTCCAAATTTTATGATTGAATGTTTAAGTAAAGTTAAGGGTTCACACATGCAAATGATGCTCATGCACCTTCTCATCCATGCTCTTGCTTTTCTTTGTGTTCAGGACAAACCATATAACAAGGATGATGATGTTATAAAGGCAACATCTTTTGAGGTTATATCAACCTTGAGAGATGTTCTGAAGACAAGTTCACTTTGGAGAGATCATGTTCAAACATATACACAGGTTTCTTCCTCTCTCAAGATTTTCTGTGATCTGTCTTTCCTGTGCAAATTGTGTTATGGTTTTGACTAGGGCCCTTGGAAAGCTTGTCTCTATCCGAAACTTCTTCTCCTAAATTTTTCAATTTTTGTACAAGGGAGCCTTCCTTCTATTATCATGGTTATCATTTATAATATTTATTACCATGTGATGATCCTACATCTGGTTCTCAAGTCTAAGTTTCCTTTCAATTTTTAGTTTTTGCTGCTTCCAGAAATGTGAATCTATGAAGTAGTAACTTGGTTTCCACTCAGTGTAAGCTTTCCTTTTGATTTTTACGATAACAGGTTGAAACCAAAAGTGGGTTCTATACAATTATGTGTGCTGGTTTTTTGTTATTGTCTGCACATGGTCTCTTTGCAATGTAGTAATGATTGTAATGCAGCACAACGGTAATTTCCAGAAGTATAGTTTCATACACAAATGTCACAATGTTTATTGATTGGATCAATTGGGTTTTCAAATTTTCTTACAGCAGGTTCTCTTTTCCCTCTCAACATTTGCAGCATGTAGGTGACTTTAACTTTCCAAGGTTAGCAGATTTTGGGGCTGCAATATCAGGCGCGAGCAAGTTGCAGTGCCAAGAAGTTCTTGAAGAGCTGGATGTAAGTAGCAGTATAATTATAGTGTGGTGAAGATCCTTGTGTCACTGGCAATGCACTTGATGTTTAATTCTTTTAGTACATGAAATCTTTAAGACAATGGAATGGTGAAAAAGGAATTCAGTCTGACGAGAACTTCTTTGGTATTTGATTACCCTTCGTTCGAATTCTGGACATGTTTAATTCTTCTTCTTCTTCTTCTTCTTCTTAGTTGATTGGTTGGTGATTACATTATTTTTTTTTAACTCTAGGAAGTTAGTTGATTGGTCGGTAAATACATTATTTTTTTTTAACTCTAGGAAGTGTTGAAAAAATTCAAACTAGATAAATGGTGGAATAGTGTTGCCATAGAATTATTACTGCTATTATTAATGAAAGATCTATGTCCGATTCATTAATCAATCAAATTTATTGGATTCATTGGTGATTCTTCCTGTGTTGTGTTTCTAAGAGAGGATTCACAGGTGATTTACTATAAGGAAAACACGTCAGATTGTGTCTGGTATATTTTGTAATCACTGAGCAGATTCTTTTCTTAAAGTTAAATAACATAATAAAAAAGAGTTGAGTGTTTTTTTTTTTTTTGAAGCTGTTTGGATAGCAGTTATAGGAATACTGTTGAAGCTATGGAAATTTAACCCAAACTTGCTGCAATTCAAGAGCACAGTTTTGATGTAATTTACTTGTGAACATTTTCTGCTGACATTTATATGGTGTAAGATGTGGATCTTCATATCCTTCTGCAATTCTGTTGTAGGTGCATAAACGTTTGAAACTAACTCTGGAGTTGGTGAAGAAAGAAATTGAAATCAGCAAGATCCAGGTACTCCATTAATTATTTTGTGACTCCATATATGTATCAAAGTCCATTGTTCTGACTCTCATTCATTAACTTTCTGGAGTTGCTTTAGGAATCTATTGCAAAAGCAATTGAAGAGAAGATTAGTGGTGAGCAGCGCCGCTATTTGTTGAATGAACAACTCAAGGCCATAAAGAAGGTATATGGTCTGCTGACATGTTTATTATCTTTGATACCTTATTCTTATATTAACTAATATAATTGGGAAATGGATTTAAAGGAGTCGTATTTGTTACATTAGACTTCACTGGTATATAACTTGCCTAAATGCAGGAACTGGGATTGGAGGCAGATGACAAAACAGCACTTTCTGGTTAGTTCTGGTTTGATTAGCCTTTGTTGGAATTGCATGGCTATTGATGGTGTTACACTTAAAAACCTCAAGGTTATTAAATTCTTAGAAGCATAAGTTAAGCAAGAAATACGTATTGCATAGCGTGGTTCTACTTACTCTCAAATGACATCATATTTACTCTGAAAGGCCTGATGCCACTGTTACTTGTATAATTCATGTTTTTGAATGCTTTGATTGCTTGCTGCCTGTCCTAAATGGTTATACTCAAGCTACTTTTTTTTCATTGTTTGATTTGATTATCACTCCTGGCTCCTGCGTTATGGATATAATCAGTTGTTGTAGATTTTATTTATTTCAGTATCCATTTAAATAATTTCTTCTCAATTGCTGCAGCAAAGTTTAGGGAAAGGCTTGAACCAAACAAGGATAAAATCCCAGTGCATATTTTGCAAGTTATAGAAGAAGAGCTCACGAAACTGCAGCTTTTAGAGGCTAGTTCAAGTGAATTTAATGTCACTCGTAATTATTTAGATTGGTTGACTGCATTGCCTTGGGGAAGTTACAGGTTTGTTTCTCATTAAGCTAGGTCCTCGTAAATTTCTCAAGGAAAAAAAATTATCTTGCAAGGGTCTACTTAATTGAGTTGTTAAGGTATTGATAGGTTTTAAATATTTGTTTGATTTCTTATATTTTTTATTATTTGAGTGCAGTGATGAGAATTTTGATGTTCTTCGGGCACAGAAGATTCTTGATGAAGATCATTATGGATTAACTGATGTTAAGGAAAGGATATTGGAATTTATAGCTGTTGGCAAACTCAGAGGAATTTCTCAAGGTTGGTTTATATCAATCATCCTCAATCTGAATGATTATACTAGTAAGCAGCATCAAAATGTAATAATTTTTTCCAAGCACATTGCAGGAAAAATCATCTGTCTCTCTGGTCCACCTGGAGTGGGTAAAACCAGCATCGGGCGATCAATTGCACGTTCATTGAACAGAAAGTTCTTTCGGTTTTCAGTAGGAGGGTTGTCTGATGTTGCTGAAATTAAGGTGGTTAAATATAATTATTTTTCCAGTGAGATGACATGCAATGCGCTTCATTTTTCCATTTTTAATTATTTTTCCAGTGAGATAACATGCAATGCGCTTCATTTTTCCATTTTTGCTAAGAACACTTTTATCTAACACTAATATGTCCAGGGGCATCGTCGAACCTATATTGGTGCAATGCCAGGAAAGATGGTGCAGTGCCTGAAAAGTGTGGGAACTGCTAACCCTCTTGTTCTGATTGATGAGATTGACAAGGTAGTTTCAGTTCACAGGGTCAATTTACTTTTGGATTCGGTGTCACTGTTTCTTTTTCTCTTCCCAAATATTTCTTTTGTTGTATATCAGTTATGGTGAGATCTCTGCTTTCGAAATATGAATTATTCATGATGGTGAATACTTTTCCTATTGTTGAGAATAAGTTTGCTTATTTGTGGCAGTTGGGAAAAGGGCACGCTGGGGATCCAGCAAGTGCTTTATTGGAGTTGCTTGACCCAGAGCAAAATGCCAATTTTCTGGATCACTACCTTGATGTTCCAATTGATCTATCAAAGGTTGGTTAATGTAGTGATTTGCAGACACCTTTGTTTTCATTGTGGCCATATTTTTCTTATATTCGATGTGCTATGTTGTTGTTTAAAGTGCAGTAGTTAACAAAATTTTCCTGTTTTATTACTTTATTTAATGGGAAAAGTTCCATGCTCCACCTTGAAACATGCTTGAAATTTGTGATTTCTACCCATCTTGTATATTCATGCACCAAAAACATAGATCATAAAAAATGATGGGAGAGTTGTCATGCCTGTTATAGGGAGGGAGGTTAGTAATCAGCTATGCTACAAAATTACACTCTACCTATATGCATTATGTCATGCTGAATGCTCGCACTCCTTGTGTTCTAAAAAATTTCTTTGTATTTTGCTAGTTTAATTTGTTTCCTTTATTCTGTTTTGCAAGTTGAATTTGTGTCTATATTATTAGGAGTTGGCACATGTCAGATTTTGTGGTGTCTTTCTTTGGAATTCTCGTAAGTTTTTGCTTGATCCCTTGGAAATTTTATGCAGGTTCTCTTTGTGTGCACAGCAAATGTTGTGGACATGATACCCAACCCCCTTTTGGATAGGATGGAGGTAATTGCTATTGCTGGGTATATTACAGATGAGAAAGTGCACATTGCCAGAGATTATTTGGAGAAGGCTACACGTGAAGCATGTGGCATCAAACCTGAGCAGGTCTCTCTCTCTCTCTGGATGAATGATCTTTCTCTTTTTTTGTATTCCATCACCATATCATTTGCATGGTAAAATAATCAATGCGGGAATAGTCATTAGATGGCAGGTCGCCTTCAGATGGAATTTTAGCACATGGATGTACGGATATTTTTTTGACACCATGTTAGCAATTATTACTTCCTACTGCTTTTAGATTGTTTTGCTTAATATATTGTCTACCTATGGAACTCACATTACTTAATGTTTCCAGGTTCAAATAACTGATGCTGCTCTTCTTGCCCTGATAGAGAATTATTGCCGAGAAGCAGGGGTTCGTAATCTTCAAAAGCACATTGAAAAAATTTATCGCAAGGTTTGTTAAGTCACAGCTAAACACTTAGAGAAAAAAACATTATTCATGGTAGTTCCAGAGGTTGCCTTTCTCATGTATTCCTTGCCCAGGGAATGTCTGCATGCAATTTGGCATGCCATTTGAAACATATTTCAACAATGAAATGTCTTGCCTTATTTTTGTCATTGCCTGCCAGATTGCACTGCAACTCGTGCGGCAAGGAGCGATAATTGAATCTGCAGTTCCTGTGGCAGAACTGAATGAAGCAAAAGTTGAATGTATTGAAACCTCCACAGAATCAGTAGATGTTAGCAGTAACAAACAAAATAATGAAACCCCTGAAGAAGCTGAAATTGTTCACACAGGTCAAACCCTTGAAGAAGCTGAGATTGTGCAGATGAATCCCCAACCTGATGACTTACAGAGTTCCACTGATCAGCCTACTGATTCAAAGGTATCTTGAAGATTATATGCTGCTAGAGAATTTGGTGTCAGCTTTCAGGCACTGCACTTGCATTTTGAGCATGGCTAAGATGGGTTTTTAAAAGAGTTATTTTTGGAAAGTTGTTCTTATCTGCCTTGTGCTCTCCCATCGGCAATTATTTTCAAATCCGGATTCTCAGTTTCAATCTGGAGTTCTTTTTTTTTTTTTTGTGACAGGATACAACTGAAACTGAGAAAATTCTTTTTTTTTTGTGTGACAGGATGCAACTGAAACTGAGAAAATTGAGGAAAGTGAAGTGACTAAGGCCATTGAGAAGGTGCTAATTGACACATCAAACCTAGTTGATTTTGTTGGCAAACCTGTTTTCCATGCTGAGCGCATCTACGATCAAACTCCAATTGGGGTTGTGATGGGCCTTGCATGGACTGCAATGGGTGGGTCCACCTTGTATATAGAGACCACTCAGGTTGAGCAAGGAGATGGGAAAGGAGCCCTTAATCTCACTGGTCAACTTGGAGAAGTAATGAAAGAAAGTGCCCAAATTGCTCACACAGTTGCAAGAGCGATATTGCTTGAGAAAGAACCAGATAACCTCTTTTTCGCTAATACCAAGCTTCACCTTCATGTCCCTGCTGGGGCCACCCCAAAAGATGGACCTAGTGCTGGTTGCACCATGATCACATCCTTGCTATCTCTTGCCATGAAGAAGCCTGTCAGAAAAGATCTAGCAATGACTGGGGAAGTTACATTGACAGGAAAAATTCTTCCTATTGGTGGGGTATGTTATACGAACCTCCTTTTCTCTTGCTGTATTTGATATCCTTCTCTTTAGTGATTCCTAGCATTACTCTAGCTACACCAAGTTTTAGGTATGTACAGTAGCTGATACTTGTATTGGTTGGTCATCACTTCCTATTTGCAGCTTACCGAATGTTTTATATGTATATATATATGCCATGACTTGTCATATAGTTGTATGTTTCTTTATAACACATTTTTGTGCTCTAATGTGGCATTTCATATGTTTTGATGAGTTTTTTAGAATTCGTGTGACTACAAATTTTTGTCAAATCACCCCAAATCATATAGACTGCACAGCTGAACTTTGAACCCCACACACCCCCCCCCCCCAAAAAAAAAAAAAAAAAAAAAGCTTTTTAATGATTGAAAGCTGTATCATCTTTTGTTAGCAAATATATAAACTCATATACTTTTCATCTTGTGTGACATTCAGGTCAAGGAGAAAACATTAGCCGCAAGAAGAAGCGATGTGAAGACCATCATATTCCCATCAGCAAACAGGCGAGATTTTGACGAGCTTTTGCCTAATGTAAAAGAAGGCCTTGATGTCCACTTTGTAGATGACTACAGCCAGATATTTGAGTTAGCCTTTGGATACGAGGAGAATGAAAACAAGTAAACTCTTCCTGTGATTGTTATTCTTTAAATAACAATTTTTCTGGGACCCCTGTTGAATTTGTGTGTGCTTTGAGACCCTTATACAGAACCAAACCCATTTTTGCCCAACGCTATTGGATTTCTCATCAGGATAATCTCAGAACAAAGTAGAGCTGAGATTTCAGCATAGGGTGGGAGAGATGTCATTGTTTTACTTTTCAGATTAGTGTAAATTGATACCACCCATTTATCGAAAGTATAATTCTTTTGAGGAAATGTACATTGCGATGCCCACAAAAGAGCAAATATTTGACAGAATATTTGCGTTTCTTTTCCTCTTTCCTCGGTCTGAGGTATCATGAAACGGACAGGTTGACAACAGCTCCTTTCATCTTCTTTTCTTAATAATGTCATTGTCTGCAGATCATATAATGTTAGAAAAACTATGAACAGCCACTCATGCTTGTGGATGGATGCTCGTCGAGCTTCTTTAGATACCACCATTGATGAATTGGTATGCTGGTTTGTTTACTTGGTAGAAGTAACCTAGAACTAAATTCTACTTGCATAAATGATGATAGGCTCATTCAAGGGGGGAGATTATTACCTTTCAATGAGGCCCGACGAGGACGATAGTTCCTGAGTTTCGACACAAATCAAGATTGAAAAAAGGGAGTTTTCCGATCATTGACTCAAATCTCTCGCTGAGTGTAAAATGCAATCATAGAAGGCAGCAGTATATCCATTGCAAACCAAAGGATCTAACTCTGCGCATGCGCAGCATGGCCAGAAAGAGAAGGACAAGTAGATTTTGTTGATTGAAAGGAAAGGGCCCCGTTATAATAATTTCTTGCAGAAAAAGGATAGTTTTGCGTACAGGGTTTTTCTAGTTTTCTTGCCCGCAAAAATCCAAATCCAGTACAAAGTGCAAACTGCAAAGTGCCCCCGACCTCACAGGAGCACTTTTGTCATGTGGATAGATCCATCCTTGTGCCATTTACTAACACTAATAGCTAGCGGTAGGCCATCCATGGACAGTTATGGAGTAGGTTGAAGACACTGACACCTGCATTTTGATTCTCTCAGCAGCTCACCTTGGGAATTTTCCCTTTTGACTTTCTATGAGAAAGGTTGGGTTGAGTGTTGAGTTCATAATCCATGGTTCCTCTAGAATTTCAAAAGCTGTAGTCATGTCAAATTCCCAGGACTCATAAGCTGAGAGCAATTGAGTATTCCATAATACTGCTGAGAATTACTCAAAATGTCACCATAATTTTACTCGATATCTGCTGAGTATTTGAAGCTTAACTTCACACAAATTTAACGGATTTGTAAAATTATCAAAACCCAAAATATAATTTATATTATTTACTTAAATAGTTAGGATGAATGTACCTTTTTTATTAGTAATAATCCGATGTCGTATTTGAGCCAAGTTTTTACAATTTTCCCCTTTATTTTTCCCATTTTAATGATTTTTTTAGATTTTTTTTTATGTCCAATGAGAAAGAAGTTGGAAATTAGAGCCCATATATGATGACGTGGACTATGAACCCTACCATTCGCGTGGGAATAGTGCATGGTGAGCCGGTGACGGCTTTACCAGGCACTTCAGAATGGCGGCTCCATGGCTTCTAACTAATGAGAGATTGCCATGTGGATGCCACCCTCTTTCTAAACTATTATATTAAAAAAATTTCATTACAACTTGCCATGCTAGACCTCATGTTTTATCCAGAGAAAATGCGTTTTTTCCACTATTTATTACTCTCTTTTTGGCAATTCTTTTCTCCTATAATATGAGATGGAAAATAGGGAAATACTATTTGTGTAATGGAATTTAAATCCAAAATTAATATATTTTTTTATAATGATATATGTTTTTGAATTAATTTAGATATGGAATGAGATTAAGATATCGTATAGTATCGTGGTCCAATCATATTTTTTAAAATTTTAATTTGTTTTAAAAAGCTTGAAATTAATAATTTTTTAATATTTTTTTTTATTTTTTTGATATACTGATGTTAAAAATAAAAAATTAAAAAAATATTATTTTGATATATCTTCTAGCAAAAATTATTTTAAAAAATAATATCTACTACACTTCTAAATAGACTCTAGAACTTGTCATTAAATAATTTAAAACATTTTATTAGATAATTTAAAGATGCAGCTCTCAAAATAAACTTGAAATACTTTGATGAATTTAATAAATTTTTTTAAGTACTTTCTCTAAAATTTGAACCTAAAAAAAAAAGAAAGCATACCTAATTATTGATTATCAGTAAATCCTAAGGATTAATCCTAGACTATATCACAAGAAATAAAAAAAAAACTATTTTTATTTTAGTTTTAATGCGGATAATTTGTCTTAAATTCCGAATTTAATCCAAATAATTTGGATGTTAAGTGATTATCAACTAAATCAACTTGTATATCCACTTAAATTGTCTAAATATAAATAAATCTGGTGAGATATATTGTTCCAAGTCATAATAATGCATGAAGAAATTAAAGTTTATAGCATCACAAATATGTGAAGACTTATTGTATTTATTTTAGAAAAAAACACTTAATAATACTAAAACTCCAAGAATACTAAGATAAATTATTAAATGAAAAGATACACATTCGTAAGGGGGAAAAAGAGGCCTTACTAGATTACAAAAATAATACTTAAACTTCAAATTCTTCAACATATGTCCTCCAAATTTATAATTAACTAATAAAATTGATTCATTTTTTTTAATTAAGAGCCTAATTCTTCTTTGGCTACATGAAACCTTTGATTTTAAGACAATTTAATGTCATTTGATCTAATGATGCCATAAACTACTTGTTCATGTCACTTGTCATAGTTCACATATGAAGTTGTTAAATTAATTGCATTTTAGGTTCCCAAAACCAAGATTAGGACAACTCCTTCAAAATCAAAAACAAGTTAGAATAAAATTTAAACAACTTTAATAAAAATAATTATTGCATGCTTTGGTAAATTTAATACTAAAAAAATCATAAAATTCTTAGTTGTTTTTCCAAAACTAGTCTTTTTAATAAAGCAAGTCTAAACATATTATTTTGGTACAAACATAATTTTATATCTGATGTGTGTTAGAACTACTCATGCAAGGTAAATAAAATATTTATTTTTTTGTTAAATCTATGATTGTTTTATTTAATAAATTTTTTAAAAATAAAACTAATTAAATAAAAATAAAAAACAAATGCTATAAAATTCTGAGGGCATAAACCTAAAAACCTGACTTGAAGATAAAGATAAATTGTACAACATAAAACATTAACAACTAACAAATAAAAAAATTATTTTTTCTCCCTCATTTTCCCCTTCAATTTATTATTTACATTAAAAAAAATAATTAAGGTTAAAAAAAGAAAATAAAAATATATTATAATTAGAGTAATCCAAGAAATAACATATTAGCTTCAAATTACTCCACTTAAGGAATTAATGATTGGTTCCCATAAACAGAAACACCTAGTCCCTATTCACACACAACACTTTCTCGCTTACTCCTCCCTGTAAACTCCCATTTGCCCTGTTACTCTCTCAGTAGCTCTGTTTCCCCTGTTTTCCTCCAAAGAGCCAATCTTTGCACATACACTACTCTTTGACCTTTAAAGGTTAGTGTATATGCAATCAAGAACTAACCAAAGAGAATATATGAAGTGGGGTTTTTGTAAAAGTCACCATGGTTGAAAAGCTTGATGGATTCGATTTGAAGGGTGATGGTAGTGGTAAGAATGATGACGGTATTGGTGATGATACATTAGATTGGATGCGTTTGCTATTTGGAGATATTGATGATGAAAATAATGAGATTGTTCTTGAAACAAACCAGATAATTAGAGAAACACCAAAAAAGAGCTATGAGCAGGTTTGAAGATGCTTTCTTTTCTTTCTTTTTGATTGCTTTTTATTCAAGAATCATGCTTTTTTCCATTTTCTTTGCTAGTCTTTTGGTTTTGGGATGAGTTTTAGTCTCTTCTTTTGACATTTCTTGGTGCTTTCTTTAATGGTTTCTTGGCATGGGTGATATTAGTTCACATGATTTTCTTGCTCTCTTTGCCTCATTTCTTCTCGTTTCTTGTTTTTTGCATGGAGGGTTTTGCTTCTTTGATGTGTGTGATCTTAGTATATAGTAGTTCACAAGATTTGCTTGCTCTCTTTGCCTCATTTCTTTGTGTTTCTTGGCTTTTGCATGGAGGGTTTTGCTTTTTGATGTGTGATCTTAGTGTATATTCACAAGAATTTATTACTCTCTTTGCCTCATTTCTTTGTGTTTGTTGCTTTTGAGTGTTTGTTAATTGAGTGACATGTGAACATGCATTTCTTTTTTCATGATGATATCATCAGCGCCTTTTATTATTCTTCCTTTTTTCTTGATGGGGTTTGCTATTTGTAGATTTTATTTTTATATTTTTAATAAGTTGTCATTTCCTCCTTTTTTATTTAACATAAAATATAATTGATTATTAATTTTATTTTTTTGAATTTGAAAGTGTATATATAATATATTTTGTTCTTTAATGGAAGGGATGGTGGGATTTCAGTATATCTTTGCAATCTTCGTGCAAGATTTGTCTGCTTTTATTTTCTTTCTTTTTGCATGCCAAGTGCTATAATATTGAATTTCATTTTCTGTATTCTTAACAGAATGAGATGGCTAGAAAGCTTTTGCAGTTGAATCCACTTGGATTACAATTCAGTCTGGCACCAAATTGGATGGATTCAACAACAAATCCAAACCATGCTAGAACAATTGAAGCTGGGGTATCCCAAGCATCAAGTGGCCAGAGGATGGATGGCAGTAATTTCGGCCAGAAGTCAATGTCTTCCAGGTTGAAGGCCTCCAACTTTGCTGCCTCATTTATCAAAATCGGTGAATGGCAGGTAATACCTTTTGAAAAAGAAATGACATGATTCGGACATCTGTTTCGTTACCATTCGTGACATGCGTCCACACGGGCATGGATATGACTAATTTCAGTGTGAATGTCCATCACGTTCTTGATTAAAAAGACTTGTGACATGAATTTTGCACTAGATTCTTCCCTGATAATATTTGATGGAATGTGTGCAGAGAGCGTCTAAGAATGAAGGTGATTTGATGGCTAAATGTTATTTTATTAAAAAGAAGCTTGTGTGGGAATTCTTGCAAGGGCGTCTGAAATACAAGATTGAGATTCAATGGAGTGATATAAGTGGAATAAATGCTGTAATGGAGAAGAATCAGCCAGGAATTCTACAAATTGAGGTATTTTCTATTTTTCCAGGGCTTCAATTTAAGTTTCTCAATTATGGATAGTCCCGTTATAATGCAGTTGAGTTTTCTGCAGCTAAACCGGCCTCCTACCTTCCATGAGGAAATTGATCCGCAGCCACGGAAACAGGCCATTTGGAAGCTAGCAAAAGACTTCACTGGAAGGCAGGCTTCCATTTTCAGGTGAACATCAATGGTATCATCCACTTGGTCAATAGAAGTTGTATGATCTAATAGGAATCTGTAATTTTTTCATTATAAGGTCTAACGTTTTCTGCTTATGATTATTCTGTTCTCAGGATGCATTATCTTACGTTTCCTCATAAATACCTTGACAAACACTATGAGAACCTCTTACTTTGCGAACCACGTTTCTTTGAGCTGAGCAAGCAGTCTTTTCCAACTCTGAAAAATCCCTTCTTCCATTCAAATTTGTGTGGCAATCCAGGTTTTGCGTTTGATTACAATCACAGAGGGCAGGATTTCAACCTCATAAAGCAGTTTTTTCCGAATTTTCCTTCACATGTAGGCCAGACTCAGCATATTCAACCTTATGGACATATCGGCCAGACTCAGCATGTGCAAACTTATGGACATAATGACCAGGCGCAGCATAAGCAACCGTATGGACATAAAGGCCTGTCATCTCTTAAGGAGATGCCTACACCAGCATCAGGTAGTGTATTGCTTCCGAACCACATCTTTTGTATAAGATTCTAGTTCTGCACAACTAATAACTCCATCTTTGTGGTAACATAGCCATGTGTTTTTCACCTTCAGATAGCTGCAATGTCCTTGAGAATCAAAGGATGTCTTACTGGGGTCAAGGGATGAGCATTTACACAGATGCTTTAGCAAGGAATCAAGGTCTAGTTCCTTCTGTCCAATCAACTCAGGTGCATCCGACTGTTCATTTCCAAAACTACAACCTAGCAAATCTTGGTCAGGAAGCTGTGATGAATAATAATGCGGCCAAAGCTCTAGACGTCGAAAACCAACTGCTCGGTGACATGCAAGCTGGTAGCTATCATGAGAAGTATCATATGGAAATGGTTGGGTCGCTGAACAAAATGGTCAATCTCCACAAGGAAGTTAGTCCTGAAAGTAAGAAAGCTTCCCAGGAAACTTTATATGGGAAAGACATTAGCGGTGAGGAGAACTTTACTTTTTGTATAGATGAGAACGCAAATTTAATTGGTGGGCAGTTCTATGAGCAGCAGAAAGTTACTCGGATGCCTCGGATTCATCCTGCGAATCCACCGACGCCTAAACAAAGGAACAACTTGCCCTACGACCCTGTCAATAATCCTAACCCTAAAGCGGATAAGTTTGGAAACGTTAATAACTTCAACAACTATTGGAGCTGAGAAGGAATTGGGAATTGTAGATGTAGGCAATGGACCGAAGAATGACAGGATACATGGTATTGCATTAGATTAGGGCATACTTTCTTTTCTTCCCTTTTCTTTTACAGCTGGATAATGCTAGCAATGTCAAACTGCAAATTTTGTACAGTTGGTGTACTCAAGCAAGCATTTAGTTTTGAAAAGCTTCAAAAAAAAAATTTAATGCTTTCGATTTGCAATGAATTGTTGCTAAATTTTGCAATCCAGCTGCGAATCTTCAAAATGCCTTCAATCAGAAGCTGTGAGTGCTTCAAGCTCTAAATTCTTGGTTACAATTTCCAAAGCTTTAGATATCCACTCCTATGATTCTTCAAAAGAAGAGATTACAGTAATGCAAATCATGCACAATATTATGCATGATTAGCATTACTCAAGTTTATAACCAGTGCTCTGCTCCAATGAAGCGTTGGCTGTAGGCTAGAGGGCTTGAGAGTTGGTGTGTGCCCAAATCTCTCCACTTAAAATTATATTGGCAAATAAGCATTCTTTGGAGCTCCAAATGTCACTGGGGCTAACGTACAGGAGAATGAAGAGATCCCCACATTCTGAACCAATGCCCTTAGCCATCAAAACATAACAAATTATGCTTCATTTACTAGGAAGATTTCATTCGAGATTCCTAGCTTGTGTTTTCTGACTGAGAGATTGAACGTTCCATAATAAAGAATAGATGGATTATGATTAAACATAAACTGAAATTGAGAGCATACATGAAAAATCATAGACATATCAGCTGTGAGGAAAAAATTATTGGGGATTTCGGACCGGTGATGTACTGATAATTGCTTATAAGAGGCTAAGCACACTGACATAATATTTAACGTCGTTCGACAAATCGCCTACATCCATAGGAGAGTTGATATTATTAGAGATAGAGAAATGATACAAAACAAATACATAGAGAAGAAGGATCATATCTACTCTAACTCAACTCTCAACTTTCTTGTTGCACTTGCAGTTGCTGCAATGGTAGTAAGGCTGTTGTCATTGCAACCCTTCAATTTCTCTCTTGGTCTCTCTATTCACACTCACCATTTTTTTATTTTGCTATCAAATAATGCTTTTATTTATAGGTATCAATGATAAGATAAGATCCACAAATCATGGCATGATTGATGACACTAATGGTGGCAGCACATGAGTTGCACCATTTTATCAATGGTTGGTGCAACTTGGCTACACACCTACCATTGTAGGCTTTTGACAATGGCAACCCTACTTCTTAGAGTAGGCTGCAAATGCCTACTTCTTAGGGTAGGCTGCAAATGATTACTGCACATTAATGGCAACAATCCTAACAATCACTCTCTTTGCCATTCATGTGGGCAATTGTCTTCTTGCTTCTTCAACACATGCTTGCATCCTATAGCTTTTCCAAGCTTACCATTTCGAGAGCATCTTTGGCCAAGTTTACAGGTACTCGCCAAACCTTTCAATTACCAGAGTTACCAAAGCACACCCTTGCTCACACCAAAGGATCACTTTAACCAGATGGTCTCCCACATCACATCTGAAGAGTGTTAACGCTTATCTCTGAAACAACATTCCCCTTCAAGCATATCAACCATGCTTAGTCTATAATGATTTTTCAAGCCTTACACCAAGGCTTACAACACTCCCTCAAACGAAAATTTATATTCCAAGTGCGACAATCATTATCTGAGTATCTCAATATGATCACGAGCTCACCACTCCTCCAAGAGTCTACTCATTCCAGAGTTGCGTCTGCCCTCTGTTCCACCCTAGGAACAACGTCTTACTTCTCCATGAGTCTCTTGCTCTTAGTCCAAGAATCCACGTAACTCTCCACCTTTAACCATGAGGGTAACCCATTAAAGGTCGATCCATATCTATCTCCATATTCTGAGTATTACAATGTCATTACCGAGCTCACCACCTTGACAAAAGTCAACTTGTTCCAGGAACTTGCGCATGCCCTCTGCTTCTACATAGAATTTGTGTCTTAATGCTCCACAAGTCACCCATTTATTATCCAAGGCAGATGTCTTCTAGCTCATTGATCTTTAGTATGGGGGCAATATCTATTAAAGTCAATCCTGTATTTATCTCCATACTCATCATAGCCACTTCATTGACTATCCATATGTCCACTTATATCTAGCCATCACATTGGCTCTAGGACGTTCTGTAATTGGGGCTCCTATCATGGCCCTCACACCTTCTCCTAAGGTGTCTCCGCTCGTCGTCATGCGATAGTCTGATCTTGGGCTCATCTCATTGCTCTCATACCTTTTCTTTAAGGTGTCTTTGCTTTTCATAAGCAGTCGCATCCTTCTTCAGCTGGGATGCTTCAAAGTGGTTTCAAAAATTCTCAACCATCATGTGGACTATAGGAGAGATCACTGCCACTGATCATATAAAAAGAGAGAGTTGCGGTACACTCCTTACAATTGTCCATCTCGATTTTTATATTTGGAGCTTCTATGCCTTTCTTCTTGACAGCTCCACCCACACAAACTTCCTTTGGTGTCTTCACCTTTTATCATAGGCGATCGCACCCCCTCAATTAGTTGCTTCTGCAATAACTTATCTTTCCATCCTTGCATGCATTAGAAATGTCCTTACTTGTTACCTTTATCAACAGCACAAGAGACTTCCTCTTGTACAACTTTTCATAGTCTCTGCTTTAAGCTTCATCTGAGAACACTTCTTCTCTATGCACCTGTCTTCTTATTATGGCACCTCGTTGGATCCTATGGGTACTCTTGCATAATTTTTGTGTGCTCTCATGCAATTTTTATTCTCTAGATTCTCCATATTTCTTGCTTATGTTTAACAGCAACTCATCCTGTCACAACACCTATCCAAGTCAAAATAGGGTGTCAATCTTTATCCCATTGTTGTATTTCTTTTTTATTATCAGGGTCTTTATCAATTCTCCCCTCGAGAAATTACAGTCATCAAATCTAACTTCTTTGGAGAAATCACCACTCCATCAGATCCTTGATCATACGGAACCTAACTATTTCTTTGTGTCATCATCTTGCTAGTCTTCAACAATTTCTTTACAAACTGTTACATATACAAAAATAGTACCGTATGGATAATCCCTCAACTAAGCAAGTTTCCAGGAAAGATTGGAGGGGTCACATCGATCCTGCTTAAAACTCAATCTCCTAGCCATAATTTCTTAGGCTATATCTATCTGTTGTACTGTCTTTCCATATATACAACCATTTATTAGCTTTGTTACGACTTTTCTTTACAAGTGATCTAGGGTATCCTGGTTTTATACCTGATTTCTCAACATCTGGTGAGACTACTAGTGTTTAGATTCGTTAAGATTGGTCTTCATCAATTTCTACTATCCACCTTAAATTGTCCACATGATTGGGTGTCTAGAATGTCCTAATTTTGCCTTCCCTCAAGACAATTAAAATTTCCCCACATAGTAGTTCAACACATATAATTGGGTAAACATATGCAATTTCTTCTTCTTTTTCTTCATCTACATCGACCACCATGATGACCTTTAGATGCCTCCTTATCGGGCAATCTCTCTCAATAATTCACCACCATCACTTTCAATCATAAATCTCAACAATCAGACCATACCATTGTATCCAGAACGATCAAATTATCTAGAAACAAGTTTGAAATCGTCCAAATCGCATTTCAGATGGCTAAGATTTGATCAAAATAATTATAACTTGATAAACGACCCATATTCAATCTCAAATCCGATTGCATGTAGACTCCGCTACATAGAATCCTATCCCTCGGCTCGACTCCAACTCTCTCGGCTCACTCAACTCATAGATGATGATGTGGCAGATGGGTCCCACTATGCTGACGTGTCTGCTGACATAGCATGCCACCTGTGCATGATAATGCCATACTGACATCATGATGACATCATCATTATCCAGGTTAGGTATATAGGTCGGGTCATCTGGTATTCGGGTTGGGTCAGCCCATCTGGGTGAAGAAGACGCGTGCAACGCGTGGCGTGCGTCTGTGCATGTGGCCAGCCACCTTGCCGGCAAGTGACAGTGCATGAGGATGATTCTAACGTCCAATTTTGACGTGGTTTTCACCAGTAACTTTTTCTCTTTCTCCTCTACACAACGGTTGATCAAAATATAATTTTAACAACTTTTATTTTTGAGCAAAATCAAACATCATTTTAAACTATATGCTCTTATATCAATTATTGGGGATTTTGGACCGATGATGTACTGAGAGTTGCTCATAGGAGGCTAAGCACACTGACAAAATATTTAACGTGGTTTGACAAATCATCTACATCTAAGGGAAAGTCGATATCATTAGAAATAGAGAAAGGATACAAAACAAATACATGAAGGAGGAGGATTATATCCACTCTAACTCAATTCTCAACTCTTTTATTGCACTTATAGCTGTTGCAATTATATCAAAGCTACTATCATTGCAGTCCTTCACTTTCTCTCTTGATCTCTTTATTCACTCTCTCATTTTGATCTCAAATAATGCTTTTATCATCAATGGTAAGATAAAATCCACAAATCATAGCATTATTGGTGGCACTAATGATGACAGCACATAAATTGCATCATTTTGTCAATGGTTGGTGCAACTTGACTATATACCTATTATTATAGGCTTTTAACAATAATAACCCTACTTCTTAGAGCAGGCTGTAAATGATTGCTGGACATTACTAGCAACAATCCTAACAAAAATGCCACTGCCTTGTGATACTACTACATTCATATCCAGGAAGTCATCATAAAGGAAAATAAAAAATTACTCACAGGGATGTCCTAACAATCTCAGGTTTACTGTATGGTGAGTGAAAGATTATAGGATGTAACAGAAAACTAAAAGATAATCGTGTTTACAGTCACTTCCGTAACACAACGCAGCTTAAGTAAAGGTTCAAGTCTTCGAAGTTGATTGAGGGGATTTATTAGAGCCTTCCTGTACCTACGAAGGATCAAAATATTTGCCTGCCACTTTATATGCTGCCTGGCTTGTGACTTCGTTTGCCCCTGCTTCCATACTCGTCTCACTGTCACTCCTCTTTCTGGAATTTGAACTTTTCTTCTCCCCTCATGGTCTTTCACTTTCATCTCCCTTTTCTTCTCCCTCATGGTGTCATTTCCTTTATTTGGCTGGGTTTAGCATTTGGTTGTGGAAACAATGGAGGTTCCTGGCCACTCAATCGACAACACCCTCTTTCAACTGTTTCACTTTTTTCTGTCGCCAATCCACTACATCACAGCCCGCCGGAGCAGACTCTGTGTTATTTCTCATGAAGGGTTGATTCTATGAGGATTCACCTGGCTATAGAGGCTGCAACTTGCCTTTACACCAACATATTATGATATATATTATGGCCAGGGGATACATGGCAGTGGTAGTTACACCCAACTCATTAGCGAATGACGGCGAAGGTGATACTGATGCTTTAAGCAATGCCTAGAAACCCTTCGGAGTCTGCAGACTTCCATGACAAGATAGGGTATGCAATGTAAAGCCATTTAATTAGGTGGCATAATTGATGGGATTTGAGTGGGAGATGAGTTGTAATTGGTGGAGTATGAGTGGAGGATGAGTTGTTAGGCATATATTCCTCCTAAATTTATGACCATTATACCCTCACTCTTGCCTATAAATAGGCAATACATTCAAGCCTATATGCACACCAAAATAGAGAGAAGAAGAAGAGAGTGAAGAGAGAGTAATCCCACAAAATTGTGAGGTATTTGTGATAGAGTAAGTGCGGTGTTTTCTCCTAATAATAGAGAGATTCTTAGTTGTTCTCCTATTATTCGAGAGAGGTTGTAATTCCCATATTACTTAGTAAAATCCTTCTATACTTGTCTGTGGACGTAACCCAATTGGGTGAACCACGTAAATTCTTGTGTGTTCCATTTCTCATTTTATCCGGCCTCTTATCTTTTATCTTGTCGGGTTTGCATGCCAGCATCCTAACATGCAATGTCTTTGAGCCCGCTTGCCCCCATGCAAGGGGATGTATTCTTTCAAGAATTGGAAAAAGGAATGATTTTCCTCTATGGATTTGATTTAACGAAGAATAAAGTTTCAATCTTTAAGGGTTTACTGAAGACCAAAAGAAGTGTCAACAGTCCTCATAAGACATTCTTTTATTGTGCATAAAGGCACACTGGTGGTACAAATCTTTTTAACTAACAAAACACACACAAAGCCCTTCTCTTCACCTCTGAGTCCCCCTTCTTCCTTCCCTCAAAACCCTTCTTTAGACTCACCAAAATCCCGAGAGTGTCTTCATAAATGGAGCTTTCGTGGCCACATATGTCCGCCAGCTGGCATTTTCTTCTTACGTCAGTATCTCTAAGACATCTTAAACTTAGGACAGGCATTTCAATAATTAAAGTTGACTTCTACTCTGGTTGTTTCTGCGCGTGGTTTTATTTGACTGTGTGAAATTTTTTTCTTAAGAAACAAAGAATAATAAATAAAAAAAGGCAATACCCTAAGATGAGCGAAATATACAGAATTTATTCATGTAAGAATATATAGAATAACTTTGAAGACAAGCGTGTTTTGGACATGATTTTTTCTATTTTTCTATAGATGGAAATAACTATAATTTGGACGCTTGTTTCTTCAATTCTTTTCAGAAAAACTAATTTAAGTATAAACAATAACCAAAAAATATAACATATAAAAGTTTTCATTTTTAAGTTTCTTTAATGCCTTGTATTATTGATATTATCAACATAATTTGACAATTCAACCCACGTGACTAAAAAGTGCAATGCCATAGTCAATGTGAAAAATTGCAGGGAGAGCTGGTAGCAACAATATGATCAAAGAAAGCATTCGTATACTTGTTGAATTCACAAGGGATTTCTTCTTTGTTTTCATCCCTCGTTCTCTGGTTCATTCTCAGTTACATTTCTTACACCCATAATCGCACAAATTAGAGAGGATGTGTGTTAAGACAAAGCCATGTTTCTGGCTCTTTGTGCTTTTGTTGCTATTCGTTTACCATAGGACTTGCTTCTCAATTGGAGATGACATCCTTTTGGTTGGCCAATCTCTCTCTGCAAACCAAACTCTAATATCTCAAAACGGCATTTTTTAACTCGGTTTCTTCAAGCCAGGCGCTTCTTTAAGCATTTACCTGTGAATATCGTATAAGAACTTCGCAACTAAGACGATTGTTTGGGTAGCAAATAGGGAGAGTCCTTCCAACAACCCTGCTTCATCGAAGCTTGAATTGTTATCTGATGGCAATCTTGTCCTGCTGCAACATTTCACCGAAACAGTTTGGTCAACAGCTCTTGCATCTTCAGTGCCGAATACTAGTAAAGCAGAAGAAGTAATTCGTGATGATGGAAACTTTTCGTAAGAGATGGCTCAAATCCATCTACCATATACTGGCAGAGTTTTGATTATCCAACTGACACATGGCTACCTGGTGGAAAGCTTGGGATCAACAAGCACACTGGGCACGTGCATCGGCTTATTTCCTGGAAAAACCCAGAAGATCCTGCACCAGGTATGTTCTCGATTGGGATCGACCCAAATGGAAGTAGTCAGTTTTTCATAGATTGGAACAGGTCACACAGGTATTGGAGCAGTGGTGATTGGAATGGAGAAAGATTTGCCTTGGTACCTGAGATGAGATTGAACTATATTCAATTATAGTTATGTATCAAATGAAAATGAAAGCTATTTCACCTATTCTTTGTACAATTCCTCAATTCTTTCAAGAACCGTGATTGGTGTTTCAGGACAGATCAGACAGCTCACTTGGTTGGAAGGTGTTTGGAATTGGTTTCTTTTTTGGTCTCAACCAAAATACCAAGCTGATGTTTATGGTTTATGCGGGGCTTTTGGAGTCTTTCATGTAAATTCATCACCTCCTTGTGGATGTCTCAGAGGTTTTGGACCATTTGTACAAAATGATTGGTCAAGTGCTTGCCTTTGGATGTCTCCTTTGTCAACATAGGAAAAATATTGCGGTGTCAAATGATGGGTTTTTAAAGATGTCGAATCTAACATTACCAGGAAATTCAAAAGCATATCAGAAAGTGAGTTATGAAAGATGCAAATTGGATTGCATTGAAAATTGTTCTTGCATGGCTTATGCCTATAATGATAATAATGGTGAGTGTCTTTTATGGGATGGAGCTCTTATAAACTTACAACAGGCAGAGGTTGCTGGTGGCAGGACTGAAGCTGAAATTTACATCAGATTTGCTGCTTCTGAGCTTGAACTTGAGACTGGTAGTGGGAGTAGCCGAATAGGTGTGGTAAGAAGGTTGTATCTATATAGCCATAAATGATCCAATAAATGTTGAGCAACTATTTTTCACAAAATAAGGAGTACACTTTCAGATAAAAGGGTGGACGCAATGTCCCTACATAACCTATCTTTCCATTTTTTTCTACTTCAAAAAAAACTTTTAATTGTAATTATGTTGGTTTATGATTTGGTTAATATTTGATCTATGTTTACAAGTAGGTAATATCAGAAAGACAATAAGGGTAACCTTTTCTGTGGCTGTTCCAGTAACTCTGGTTACCTTGGGCCTCTACATATACTTCAGCTGTCTGCGCAAGGGAAAGCTCATACACAAAGGTACATCCTGTTCTTGCTTTAATTTCTGCTGTCTCCGAGTAGACTTAATTAACCCTTAAGTTATAGTGATGAGAAGTAAGAAAAAGCCCTGCTTTGTGATTATGCGTTAGCTATGCAGATAATAAGATTCATTTTGTTGGAGTTAGTTGTGTGTGTGTGTGTGTGTGTTGAAATAGAGACTGTTTTGTGTAAGAATTTCACTGAAATATGTATATATGATATTCATTTACTTGTTTCCCTTAAAATTTACCGTCTATCATTAAACTTAAAGTAATTTTCACCTTAAAAATTTCTGTAAAATATTTTACAAACACTGATCTACTCACAATATCATGCAATGATTTCAACCACCACTACCTTGCTGCCAGGACCTCCACTGTAACTACTGCCGCGGTGTCTGCTACCATCCTTGTTGCACTTGCCGCCATCACCATACCACAATTATCACCACCACCACCACCCCTCCATCCCCACCTGAACCTTTATTACCACTATAACCATAATCAGTAATCACTATCACAACCATCTCATCACCATAAAACATTGTAATCATTCTAATATCGTTGTATTTGTTATATCAATTACATACCAAGCTCAGTAAAATTTTATCCATATAAAGTAAAATGTTAAAATATTTTACGCCAAGCAAACACCAAATTTTCTTATTCATGAAAACAATTGATATTTAGAATACCTTTTAATTTAATTTAATGTTTGAAATTGTACATTTTTGCTTGATATTATCAGAATTGCTGGATATTTCAACAAAGTGATTGTGTTCAGTAATTTTTAATTTTTTCTTCAACAGGGAAGGAATATACAGGTCACGATTTATTTCTCTTTGATTTTGATACAGATCCTAGCTCAACTAACAATGAATCTAGCTCTGTTGACAACAGGAAGAAAAGATGGAGTAAAAATATGGAATTGCCATTATTCAGTTATGAGAGCGTATCAGTTGCAACTGAACATTTCTCAGACAAGCTTGGAGAGGGAGGATTTGGACCTGTTTATAAGGTAAGTTAGGTTCAAATGATTATTCTAACCTTTTCAGAAAAAAAATTAAAATAGTTTGAATGAACTTTCAGAATTACTCTTGGTTCATTTAATAGGGCAAATTACCTAAGGGACTGGAAATAGTAGTGAAGAGGCTTTCAGAAAGATCTGGGCACGGGCTTGAGGACTCAGAAATGAGACAATTCTAATCGCCAAACTCCAGCACCGGAATCTTGTCAGGCTATTAGGTTCCTGTATTGAACAGGATGAGAAAATGCTCATCTATGAGTATATGCCAAATAAAAGCTTGGATTTCTTTCTCTTTGGTCAGCATTTTCTTGCATTAACTTTCCAAATGCTTCAAGAAATTTATAACAGATTTGTGTATAAAATATAAACAGATGCAAATAGAGGACTAATCTTAGATAGGGGTACATGGATTCGGATAATCGAAGGAATTGCTCAAGGCCTTCTGTATCTATATAGATATTCACGGTTACGAATCATTCACAGGGATTTAAAACCTAGCAACATTCTTTTAGACAGTGAAATGAATGAAAAAATATCTGATTTCAGGATGGCTCGAATTTTCGGAGGCAATTAAACTTAAGCACACACCAACAGGATCGTTGGAACATAGTAAGTTTCTTGAATTCCGCTTTCCAGTACCAGCTACTCTTAACATGATCTGCACTGACCTTTCCAGTTGTTAGTGGCTATATGTCCCCTGAATATGCTATGGAGGGCCTCTTCTCAAAAAAATCTGATGTGTTTAGCTTTGGGTGCTGGTACTTGAGATTGTAAGCTGCAAGAAGAATACTAGTTTCTATCAAAGCGACTCCCTCAATCTTCTTGGACATGTGGGGAGCTTTCATATACGCTCATTTCTTTTTCTTCCAGCTTGATTTGTATTTGACTACTTTCCTAGTCTCCACACTAATGATGCAGCATATGTGTTGTTATACCATAGGCATGGAAGTTAATAAAGCTTTGGACTTGATGGATCCAAGCCTGGGAGATCCTCCTTCAACTTCTATGCTGTTGAGATACATAAACATAGGACTTCTTTGTGTCCAAGAAAGTCCTGCTGATCGGCCTACAATGTCTGATGTCATCCCATGATTGTGATTGAACACGTAGCTCTCCCAGAACTTAAGCAGCATGCTTTTTGTTGCAGGCAGAACCAAGGTCATTGATGAGCTTTGCTGGCGTACCTTCCGGGAATAATGTGACAATAACAACGATGGATGCCAGATAATTTTCTCTTTCGATACCAAGATGTCATTGGATTTATAATGATAAGACTACTCCAATTCCAATGCGTGGTGGGATTCGGCTTTTTTCTTGTTCTTTTTCTTTTTTTCATCAAGAGGTTTATATTAGAAATTGTTCCATTTTGTCTGTTTAGTATATTATTTTTTTTATCAAATACTTAGAAATTTAAGTCAAAGGCTATTGATACCAATTTGACTACTTTATGGATCCCATTAATCACAAGCTGTTAAGAATCTTTTGCACAGGAGAGAACTACTTGGTTGCCTTTCTTAGGTTTAGTGCATATGTTTGAAAGGCATTTTTAGGGTACATTCTGCTCTTTGTATGGCTCAACCTGCTCTGGAACCTGTACAAATATAGTAAAAACTCATTTTCCTTTTAGTACAAATTCATCTTATAATACCACCTAATTAGCCTGTCAGATGTTGATATATCGACAGCTGCCTGTGCACCAAACACACTCTTCAAAACACCAATTGCTTATATCTGTCAGAATTCAGACTAGATGCTGTTGCCAAGGTTAGAAAAGCTCACCTGCAATGGAGACTGCAGGAAACCCCTGCAACCAAACAGGCATAAGAGATTAAAGCTGCAACAAGAATAGAATGGGAAGAAAAGAAAGCGATCTTCCTCTTCTACCTGCAACTAAAGGCTAGTACTTGTTTTTATTTCTAAGAAAAGGCAATGCGGTCAGATTTCAAAGTTGTCCCTTTAGCTGAAGGCTTGAAGCAGTTGAGTAGGCTAAACAGGCCAGCACTGACAGCACAGCCAGTCCACTTCCTTCCTTCCAAGCAGCTCGTCACCCTGATTGCATCGAGGGCCTGAATAAGAGGTTTCTTGGCCTTTCAGCTGGAAACTCGAGTTTCCAACCACCTGATGCAGCCAAAATCAAACTAGAGATGAGACATCGTCTCGTTGTATTTTTTTTTTTTCTTTTAGAAAAAAAGCTAGGAAATTTAGGTCACGTGCGCAGGACTGTTCTTTGTTTGGGCTAGAAGCATGCCCATCGAGCCCACCCTAGGTTCTTTTAAAAATGTCTTTATTTTTTTTTTAAATTTGCCCCCCTTAAATATCATTCAGTTTTGAATTTATTTCCAGATAATATTATGCAGAGATTTATAAAGACATCCCATCCACAAAAAACTTCCTGGGTAAATCAAGAAAATAATAATAGCTACCGCAACAAAGAGATGAATATGCAACAACAATCCAAGAACACATATCCAAACAGAAACTCAATTCCCCCTCACGCTCCATGTAATAAGCTATACCAAGTAAAAAGTGCAGAACAATTAGCTTTTAAGGACCATCGTCATGTATATAACCACACATCATCGGATGATGTTTCCCGTAGTACCAGAAATAATATTGTTTCCATAGAATAGAAATCCAGAAAATGGTTCATGAATACCTTCAATGTCTATTGGAGGGAGATGATAAATATTGAAGTTGCGGTCAATAAAGTAGGATATTGTACAATGCTTCATGATTTTTAATTTTTTTAAAATTTGATCAAAGTTAATTATAGTAGAATAAATTTAATTATATTTGAGATATTATCTCATTGGATGTCATTAATTCAATATTAATTTTAGAATGAGATTCTTGCTATCTTTTCAATTCTTAATTAACTCCTACAATTTTTTTATTATTATTATTATTTTAATTCGAAAAAAATCTTTTAGGCCACCCAGCAGTGAAGCGGGGGCACAAGACTGTAGATTTCGAAGTCAAGGAATGTTTCACGACGAGGGAGGCTCTATTTGGCGCCGTAAACGAGAAGAATCTCCGCCGCCCCTGGCTTAATGTTCCTCCTTCAACTTAATAATTGGGATGGGCTTCCTCTCAGAAGTCGACTCTACGGAGGAAAATGTTCCGAGACTTCAAGGCATAAACATTTTTACAAGTCTATACTGTATATTTATACCATGTTGAAACATATACAGCGGCAGCCTACACTGTTTAATTTTCGGCTATAATATGTTACCAAGCTGGGAAGAAGTCACAAAACTATGGCCCAATAAAATTAATTTTTTTGTTTTTTTTTTCATGACGTGAATTTAACATGATTTCTGAAAACAAATTAAGGGACACGGCAAAACAGTAAAGTCCAAGTCAAGTCAAATCAATGTGGCTATTATATAGAAAGCTGATAGCAGCAATATGATCAAAGAAAGCATTCTCGTAGTTGCTGAATTCACCTGGGATATCTTGTTTTTCTTTCCCTCGTTCCCTGATCCATACTCAGTCACAGCTTCACACCCTAAATTCCACAACTTAGAGAGGATGTGTGTTATTACAAAGCCAAGTTTCTTACTCTTTGTGCTGTTACTATTCGTTTCCCACTGGAATTGCTTCTCCATTGAAGGTGATACCCTTTTGATTGGCCAGTCTCTCTCTCCAAGCCAGACACTGATATCTCAAAATGGCATTTTTGAACTCGGTTTCTTCAAGCCAGGCGCTTCTTTAAACATTTACCTTGGAATTTGGTATAAGAACTCTGCAGATAAGATGATCGTTTGGGTGGCAAACAGGGAGAGCCCTTTAAACAACCCTGCTTCATCGAAGCTTGAATTGTCACCGGATGGCATTCTTGTCCTACTGACAAATTTCACCAAAACAGTTTGGTCAGCAGCTCTTGCTTCTTCAATGCCGAATAACAGTACAGCACAAGCAGCACTTCTTGATAATGGAAACTTTGTCATTAAAGATGGCTCAAAACCATCTGCTATTTACTGGCAGAGTTTTGACAATCCAACTGATACACTGCTACCTGGTGGAAAGCTTGGCATCAACAAGCACACTGGGAAAGTGCAGAGGCTTATTTCCTGGAAAACCCCGGAAGATCCTGCACCAGGTATGTTCTCGATTGCGATGGACCCCAATGGCAGCAGTCAGATTTTTATACAGTGGAACAGGTCACACACGTATTGGAGCAGTGGGGTTTGGAATGGACAAAGATTTTCCATGGTTCCTGAGATGAATTTGAACTATTATTTCAATTATAGTTATATATCGAATGAAAATGAAAGCTATTTCACCTATTCTGTGTACAATGCTGGAATGCTCTCAAGATACGTTATTGATGTTTCAGGACAAATCAAACACTTAAATTGGTTAGCAGGTGTTTGGAATTGGTCAGAATTCTGGTCCCAACCAAGAGACCAAGCTGGTGTTTATGGTTTATGCGGGGTTTTTGGAGTCTTTCATAGAAATTCATCGAGCTCTTGTGAATGCTTGAAAGGTTTTGAACCATTAGTACAAAATGATTGGTCAAGGGGTTGTGTTAGGAAATCTCCTTTGCAGTGTCAAAATAAGAAAAGTACTGGGAAAAAAGATGGGTTCCTGAAGATGTCGATTCTGACATTACCAGAAAATTCAAAAGCATATCAAAAAGTGAGTGTTGCAAGATGTAGATTGTATTGCCTGAAAAATTGTTATTGCGTGGCTTATGCCTATAATAACAGTGGGTGTTTTTTATGGGAAGGAGATCTTATAAACTTAAAACAGTCAGAGATTGCTTCTGGGAGGGCTGGAGCAGAAATTTACATCAGACTTGCTGCTTCTGAGCTTGAACTTCAGATTGGTAGTGGCAGTATCCGAACAGGTAAGGTAAAATGGTTTTATATATATATATAGCTTAAAATGATCCAATAGATGTTGAGCAATGATTTTTAACAAAATAACAGCATAGTCTTTCCAGATGAAATGGCGGAAGAAATGTTTCCTGTAGAGAAGTGTGGAAGACATAACCTAACTTCCCATATCTTTCTATCAAAATAAAAACATCTTAAGGCGTAAATAGTAAATTTCTTGGTTTATGATTTCGTTAATGTTTTATCTTTGCTAACAAGGAGGCAAAATCAAATGGAAAATACGGACAACCTTGTCTGTGGCTGTTCCAGTAACTCTGATTACCTTAGGCCTCTTCATATACTTCAGCTGTCTGCGCAAGGGAAAGCTCATACACAAAGGTACATCCTGTTCTTGCTTTAATTTCTGCTGTCTCCTCGGAGACCTAATTAACCCTCAAGTTACTGGTGATGAAAAGTAGGAAAAAGCCCTCCTTTGTGGTTAATTATGTCTTAGGGATAATAAGGTTCATTTTGTTGGAGATAGATTTTTTCTTTTCTTTTTTGGGGATAGAGACGTTTTTTTTTTTTTGCATAAAATATTTTACAAACATATATTTTTATTTTATTTTACAAACATATATTTTTATTTTCTTATTTATTTTTGTTTCTTATAAAATATCTCACAAGAAAAGTAATCAACATAAATTATTTTATAATTAACCTTTAAATTAGTTCATTTATTAATAGTATTCTTCATCTTTAGTATGGTTTTATAAAATATTTTATAAATATTTATATTACTAGGGCTGGAATGCTAGCAGGGCCCGGCCCCTGTAAAGAAAAAAAAATTTTAACCTCTCTCTTAACAATATTTATATTTTTAATCTAAATAATAAAACAATGAATATTTCAACCCTTTTTAATCTTATTTTTTGATTCCACCCCTGAATACAATCACAATATTTTACGACAAATTTATCCATATAAAATGTTTCAAAGGTAAAATATTTTAGGCCAAACAAACACCTAAGTCTCTTATTTATGAAAACAACTGACATTTAGAATACCTTTTCCGAATTGTGGTTATGCTTACCTAAAGTTGTTACCTTTTTTGCTTGATATTATCAGAATAGCTGGATATTGTTCAACAAAGTGAATATGTTCAATCATTTTTATTTTTATTTTTATTTTTTTCCTGAAACAGCGAAGGAACGTACAAGTCACAATTTATTGCGTTATGATTTCGATGTCGATCCTAACTCAACTACCAATGAATCTAGCTCTGTTGACAATCGGAAGAAAGGATGGAGTAAAAATATAGAATTTCCATTGTTCAGTTATGAGAGCGTATTAGTTGCAACGGGACAGTTCTCAGATAAGCTTGGAGAGGGAGGATTCGGACCTGTTTATAAGGTAAATTTACGTTCAAATGAGAAATGTTGATTATCCTAAGAAAAATATTAAAATAGTTTGAATGAATTTTCAGAATGACTTTTGGTTCATTTAATAGGGCAAATTACCCACGGGACTGGAAATAGCAGTGAAGAGGCTTTCAGAAAGATCTGTGCAGGGGCTTGAGGAGTTCAGAAATGAGACAACTCTAATCGCCAAACTCCAGCACCGGAATCTTGTCCGGCTACTTGGTTCCTGTATTGAACGGGATGAGAAAATGCTAATCTATGAGTACCTGCCAAATAAAAGCTTGGATTTCTTTCTCTTTGGTCAGCATTTTCTTGCATTAACTTTCATTAACTTTCCAAATACTTCAAGAAATTTATATCAGATTTGTGTGTAAACTATAAACAGATGCAAACAGAGGACAAATCTTAGATTGGGGTACACGGATTCGGATAATCGAAGGAATTGCTCAAGGCCTTCTCTATCTACATAGATACTCGCGGTTACGAATCATTCACAGGGATTTAAAACCTAGCAACATTCTTTTAGACAGTGAGATGAATCCAAAAATATCCGATTTCGGGATGGCTCGAATTTTCGGAGGCAACGAAACTCAAGCACACACCAACAGGATCGTTGGAACATAGTAAGTTTCTTAAATTCTGTTTTCCAGGACATGCTACTCTTAAGATGATCTGCGCTGACCTTTTCAAATGTTAGTGGCTATATGTCCCCTGAATATGCTATGGAGGGTCTCTTCTCAATAAAATCTGATGTGTTTAGCTTCGGGGTGCTGGTACTTGAGATTGTGAGCGGCAAGAAGAATACTAGTTTCTACCACAGCGACACCCTCCATCTTCTTGGACATGTGGGGAGCTTTCATATACTCCCTTTTTCTTTTTCTTCCTGCTTGAATTTTATTTGAATACTTTCCTAGTCTCCACACTAACGATGCAACTTTGCGTTGTTATACCATAGGCATGGAAGTTATGGAATTCTAATAAAGCTTTGGACTTGATGGATCCAATCCTGGGAGATCCTACTTCAACTGCTACGCTGCTGAGAAACATAAACATAGGGCTTCTTTGTGTCCAAGAAAGTCCTGCTGATCGGCCTACAATGTCTGATGTCATATCCATGATCGTAAACGAACACGTGGCTCTCCCAGAACCTAAGCAACCAGCTTTTGTTGCATGCAGAAACATGGCAGAACAAAGACCATCGATGATCTCTTCCGGGGTACCTTCCGTGAATAATGTGACAATAACAGCGATAGATGGGAGATAGTTTTAACATCAAGAGGTCCAAAGGACATGAAGCTACTTCATCAGAGGAAGCTATGAATATGGAGCTTAGATCAAGCTTATTTGTACAAGTTCTCCGATTTGAATCGTACAATTGTTTGTTTCAGTTTTTCCTATTATTTTCATTGTATTGAAACATGAACAACGTCAAATTAAGTATCCATAAAACACATTTAATTCAGATCTTAAATAAATTAAAAAACTCATTTTCCTTTCAGTACAAATTCATCATATAATACCACATAATTAGCCCGTCAGATGTTGTTAACTCGACAGCTGCCTGAGCACCAAACACACTCTTCAAAACACCAATTGCTTATATCTATCAGAATTCAGACTAGACGTTCTTGCCAGGGTTAGAAAAGCTCTCCTGCAATGGAGACTGCAGGAAATCCCTGTAACCAAGCTGGCATAAAAGATTAAAGCAGCAACAAGAATAGCTTGGGAAGAAAAGAAAGTGATCTTCCCCTTCTACCTGCAACTAAATGCTAGTGCTTATTTTTATTTCAAAGCAAAGGCAATGTGATCAGATTATAAAGCTGTCCCTTTAGCTGAAGCAGTAGCCCAACAGGCCAACACGGACACAGCCAGTCCAATACCTTCCTTCCTTCCAAGCTGCTCGTCACCCTGATCGCATAGAGGGCCTGAATAACAGGTTTTGCCGAAGGAGTGCTGTCATTTTGAAGATTGCCTGGTGTAGTTACATTTATTGAGGTAAAAAATTAAGGATTTGCCACTAGATATTTGACAATACTAAGGCTGTTTGCTTGTTTTTGTCTTTACTTGTACAAGATTCTCTGTTTAGAAGTAGGATTTGTTGCGCATATCCTTTCCCAGCTTTTATCATCCAAATCCTCCGGTTTATCTTATAGAGTGAAATCCAAATTCATTTGGACAAGCATATCCATGACTTCACATTTCCACATGCCAAAATTACCCTTCCCATCAAACTTCTCCACCTCAAATTTGGTACTCGATACCGGGATATATTGTGGAGGTATACTAGCATTTCTCACTAATCTTTCTTCTGGAATATCAGTCATTAGGACGTCTTTGGATTACAAATAGACTCCTGAAATTGTTAAAACACACATTTTTATGCTCAAAAGAGCCAAAACAGTAACTTCGGTGTGCTGTTTCACAAAACGGACACCACGGTTGCGTCCGGAATGGTTGAAAATGCTAGGAACCAACTTGACTTGGCCTAAAACTGGTCAAAAAATCATTGAGTTGGCCAAAAAACCAATCTGATCGAGTTAACTCAAGGAAGGAATATTTTGTCTCTGATGAAGAATATTCTGTCACGGAATATTCTTTACTGACAACGAAATATTCTTATTTTGTCATGAGAATATTCTGCCACTGTGAGATGACGTGTTTGATGACATGGCAATGTGGACCCTCTGTTTATGACGTAGATGGTGACTCAGCGCCAACGTGTCGGATGACGTGGTTGTCTTCTCAGGTGAGAATTTCAGCATTGTCTGGTTTTTCCGGCAGATTTCAGGCGAAACTTCGGCGAGCTCTACAGGGCTCGTTTAAACTCCAATTTTGATAATCTTTATATCGCCGGACTTGTATCAACAAGAGGAATCTCCACAGGTGGTTAAAATCAAGATCTGAGAACTTTGAAAATTCTGCAACTTTGAACAGAGAGCTGAAAAAACGTGTTTTTTCAGTGTTCAAGCTTTCCTAATGCTCTAATACCAATTTGTTGCGCATACTGGACTGAAAGCAAACACAAATAAAACATAAACAAGCAGATTTACGTGGTTCCCCAAAATCAGGTACATCCACGGAAGCAGCAGATTGTATATTATTAGAGGAATGATACAAACACTCAACTCAACCCAGTACAATCCCACAAAACCCGGTGTTTCACTCTTACATTCGGTGTCTCGGTGTTTCTCTTGAATCTGCACTTTCTCACTCCCACAGTTGCACTCACCACACTTTCACCCTTTTGCTCTCACCATACTTACACTACACTTATTATATTGCTCTCTCTTTATCTCTATTTATAGGAGAGCCTTGGCAACTTGGTTGAGGGTGGTTGATTGTGGTTGTTGAAGAAGAGGGTGATTGATGGTAGTTGAGAAAAATATTACAAAAAATGTTATGTTGACAATTTGCTACAGGATTATCCTATTAAGTTGTTCTTCGATAAATGAAAGAAAAATCCTGTGTCTCTGATGGGGTTTTTATAGAATTGAAAAGACCATTGCGATTTTCTTATATGTTAATCTTAGATGGTTTTTGGATGCTTTATTAGATGTTTGATAATGCAAGAGCTAGAAGGGGTTCCGATGGATTCCCAGTACTGGCATTAAGCTAAATTTGACAGTAAGTTTCTTTTCGAAAGAAAGAAAATTGTGACGACAAGAAAGTGTCTACTTTTTTTCTATTGCACTTCGAAATTCTTGCACACAGCCTTCATGTATCCCTTCACAATGCATTGTCAATGACAGAGCCATTTTCTTTTTATTTTATGTTTTAACAAATGATTTTTTTTTTAATTATATCTTTTCAGGTGTTGTCGTGATATTTTATTTGTTGATATATATATATATATCTTGCAATTCTAGAAATTAAGGTCTTTGCTTGAATTTCAGAATTAAATTACAGACTGATTTCTCATTTATAAGTTTGTGGCATATATATATATATATATATATATATATATCTTGCAATTATAGAAATTAAGGTCTTTGCTTGAATTTCAGAATTAAATTACAGACTGATTTCTCATTTATAAGTTTGTGGCTTTGAAAAATCTAAATTTCTCTTTCTTTCATGCATTATATTATTGATAACGGGACGCAAAAAATACAATGCCAAAGCCTTAAATTGGAGGGGATAGTGTAAACGTGAAGTCCAAGTCAGCGTCGAAAATTATAGGGAAAGCTGATAGCAACAATATGTTAGAGACAGAGTATTCTCATAGTTTCTAAATTTAAAAGGGAAAGCGAGAGCATATAATACACCCCCTCTCTCTCTCTACTCATCCTCGATACAATTTTTAAAATACAATGAAAACACTCTAGAGCACCAATGATTTTTTTTTTTAGACTTGCCCTCCAATGGATCCTCGTTAAGGGATTTAGATTGTACTCCATATGAAACTGAATCTAGAACATGAATTTTAATTAATATAAGTAAAAACAATAAACAAAAATATATTGTATAGAAATTTCCATTTTAAGTTCTAGATTTCATAAAAAATAAATTTCTCTTTATTCAATGCCTTATATTATTGATATTTTTACTATAATTTGACAATTCAACCCACATTTCAGCATTACATGACTCAAAAAATAAATGGCATAGCCTCTAATTGGAGGGAATAGCGAGAACAGAGAAGTGTTAGAAAATTTTAAGATGGAAACAAATATGAAGTTGGCTAAGAGGCGTGAAAACACTATATTTAAGGTGTTTATTTGTCCCACACAGAAATAACATCTCCAAGATACAACTAAGCCCTCTAAACCTCTAAAAGAATGAGAAGATAAGACCAAGAAAAGAATATGTGTATTTTATTGTTATATTTCTTTTTTTTGTAGTAATATGCTTTTATAGACTTGAAACATAACGATGAAACAATATGATTGTTCATCAAATAATATAATTGTTGATGAACCACTATGATTGTTCATCAAACAATATGACTATTGATGAAATATTATAATTGTTCATCAAACAATATGATTGTTGACGAAATAATATGATTGTTCATCAAACAGTATGACTTTTCATGAAACAGTATAACTGTTCATATTAAGTTCCAAGTTCAAAGCTCTAAATGTTATCCTTTGATATTTTAAATATCCATCTAATAATATTAGAAAATCAAATAGGAGAGTTTGTCCACCATAACTTAATTTACTACACAATAAAAACTCACATTTAAAAACATTAAAAAGAAATGTTTCTTTTAAGGTGGGATAAACATTTTTTCTTTTATTCATTTACAAACTACACCAACAAGAAGTCCAAGTCAATGTGGAAAATTATTGACAAGAGATCTAGAGCATTATCACATAGTTGATGAATTCACAAGGGATTTCTAGTTTTTTTTCCCTTCCTCGTTCTCTAATTCATGCTCAGTCATAGCTCTTTCACCCTTAATCTCACGAATTAGAGAGGATGTGTGTTAAGACAAAGCCACGTTTTTTGCTCTTTGTGCTGTTGTTGCTATTTGTTTCCCATAGGACTTGCTTCTCCATTGTAGGTGATACCCTTTTGGTTGCCAATCTCTCTCTGCGAGCCGGACACTAATATCTCAAAACGGCACTTTTGAACTCGGTTTCTTCAAGCCAGGCACTTCTGTAAACATTTACCTGGGAATATGGTATAACAACTTCGCAAATAAGATGATTGTTTGGGTAGCAACTAGGGAGAGCCCTTCAAACGACCCAGCTTCATCGAAGCTTGAATTGTCAGCTGATGGCAATCTTGTCTTGCTGACGAATTTCACCAAAACAATTTGGTCAACAGCTCTTGCATCTTCAATGTCGAATACTAGTACAGCAGAAGCAGTGATTCTTGATGATGGAAACTTTGTCGTAAGAGATGGCTCAAATCCACCTACCATATATTGGCAGAGTTTCGATTATCCAACTGACACATGGCTACCTGGTGGAAAGCTTGGAATCAACAAGCACACTGGGCAGGTGCAGCGGCTTATTTCCTGGAAAAACTCAGAAGATCCTGCACCAGGTATGTTCTCGATTGGGATCGACCCAAATGGAAGTAGTCAGTTTTTCATAGAGTGGAACAGGTCACACAGGTATTGGAGCAGTGGTGATTGGGATGGAGAAAGATTTACCATGGTGCCTGAGATGAGATTGAACTATATTTTCAATTTTAGTTATGTATCAAATGAAAATGAAAGCTATTTCACCTATTCCGTGTACAATTCCTCAATTCTTTCAAGAACCGTGATTGGTGTTTCAGGACAGATCAGACAGCTCACTTGGTTGGAAGGTGTTTGGAATTGGTTTCTTTTTTGGTCTCAACCAAGAGACCAAGCTGGTGTTTATGGTTTATGTGGGGCTTTTGGAGTCTTTAATGAAAATTCATCCAGCTATGATTGTGAATGCCTGAAAGGTTTTAAACCATTAGTGCAAAATGATTGGTCAAGTGGTTGTGTTAGGAAATCTCCTTTGCAGTGTGAAAATAAGAAGTGTTGGAAAGGAAGATGGATTCCTAAAGATTTCGAATCTGACATTACCTGCAAATTCAAAAACATATCAGAAAGAGAGTGCTGAAAGATGTAGATTGGATTGCATGGAAATTTGTTCTTGCGTGGCTTATGCCTATAATAATAACAGTGGGTGTTCTTTATGGGAAGGAGATCTTATAAACTTACAACATTCAGGGGTTGCTGATGGCCGGGCTGGAGCAGAAATTTACATCAGACTTGCTGCTTCTGAGCTCGAACTACAGATTGGTAATGGCAGTCCCGGAACAGGTATGGCTTTGTACATATAGACAGTGATCCAATAAATGACGACAAACCATTTTTGACAAAATCACGGTCTTGTATTTTCACTGTCGAAAAAAGTGAGATTCATAACCTATCTTTCCATTTTTTCTACAATAAAAAAACTTCTTAATCCATTGTACAGGTTTTGGTTTATGATTTGGTAATATTTGATCTCTATTTACATGTAGGTAATATCAAAAGGACAATACGGACAACCTTGGCTGTGGCTATTCCAACTACTCTGATTACCTTCGGCCTCTTCATGTACTTCAGATGGCTGCGCAAAGGAAAGCTCATACACAGAGGTACATCCTGGTTCTTTCTTTAATTTCTGTTTTCTGCTGGTAGACTTAATTTAATTAAATCTTGAAGTTACTGGTTATCGTATCGATATGGTAACTTTTAAAAATTTAATTAAGAGAAAAGAAAATGTTTTTGACATTTTATTTTTTTAGAGGAAAAAAATATATTTAAAAGTCTTCATCTAATATTATAATTAATAAAAATTTTAATTGATTAATAAAAATTGTTTGATACAAAACTAATTAAATATATATATATATATATATATATTATCACTTCTTTAATATCTTACCTAAAATACACTTCATTAATAATTTTATGTTAATTTATTAAGAGTTTGTTATACTATATTATTTATGTTCTACTTATATTATTCTTGATTCTAACATCAACAAATATTTAATTATGAATATTTTTAACTCTGATATTAGTAAATATTACATAACAAAAAAATATATAATATTTTTGACTTTACTATGAATAAACTAATAAAATTTAAATTAAAAAAAATATTTTTTTGTTATTATTTTTATAAAAAAAAATAGATCTATACCAAATTTATATTTCACAGTAAAAATTTACAAATTAAATATATAATGAAATTGTTAGGGGAAAAAAATACTTGAGGGATCCATAAATAAATTCAAAAAATTCCACAAACATTTTTAAAATTTCCTGATTAAAAAAAAATTATTTGACCAATGATAACAAATTAATAAATTAAAGAAGAGTAGCATAAGAAAGTGTTTTTTAAAACACCCTTGACTCAAAAACAAATTGTACTGAATGGGCTGAAGCACAGGCTCAGCTTGGCCTCAACTTTTTTAGAATGGATACAGCTCAGTCCGTATGGATTGGACTTAACCGGCCCAGCCTGATCATTGGTATAAGTCCGCCCCAGCTGGTCACGGGCACAACCCAGTGAACCGGCTGTTCACTGTGTGAGTGAATTAGCTTTGCACAGTGACAGGGTAATTATTTCTGAGGGAAACGAAAGGAGCTTACCTGGAGGTGGTGTTTTGTTGCTGGAGTTCTGGAAGAAGATCAGTGCTCGTATTTCTGCTATTGGCCTCTCCTCTCCTCTGTTCCTTAGCCTTCTCTTCCTGTGCCTCACTCTTTTTTTGTTTCCTTCCTTTTCTGCTTCTTCCTGTCTCTCTGTATGTTTTTTGTCTGTCTCATGGTATTCGTCTCGTCTCTGTGTTATTCGTTCTTCTCTTTTTGTTCTGTCTGTGTTTACTTTGTCTCCTGTGTTTGCTTGTTCTTCTGGTTTCCTCTCTGTTTTCTTTTGTGTTTTGCGTCCCTGTTTCCGTGTTGGTTCGCCCTGTTTGTTCCTCCATGTCTGTGTCTCTGGTTTTCTCTCTCTCTCTCTCTCTCTCTCTCTCTCTCTCTCTCTCTTGTTTGTTCCTCCATGTCTGTGTCTCTGGTTTTCTCTTGCTTCTCTGGTTTTTCTCTCTGTTCGTTTTTTTCTTGTTCGAGTCTTTTTCCCTCCCTCCTCGTCATGCCCTTTCTCCGGCTTTTATAAAGCCAGAGAATGCCGTGCGTTCATGCCTTTGTAACGGCAGGCATCGTGGGGCAGCTGGCAGGCTTCCGTTGATATGCTGCCGTTTCTCCTTGCAGTTGTTCCGGATTGGAATGGCCATTTTCATTTTGGTCATTCACTTTACGGAACTTTGTACCCAACCCCCTGGATAAATTGTAATTGGACCCCTATATCTTAGAGCCTTTCACAGAAAAGTCCTTGATTTCTGACTTTTTCAATTCAGTCTTTAATTGACTCTTCAACTTTTCATATTTTCAAAATAACCCCTACAAAAATTAATTAAGCTCCCTGCAGTACCCCCTCCTTTTCTGCAGTACCCCCTTCTTTTCTTTTAGGTTTTGGACTTTCATTTCTTATAATTTTGACCTAAATCAACTCCAAATTTTATTATTTATTTAATTAAACCGCTAATTTAATTAAACTAATTTCTAGGTAAATTAAATCTCCAAACTTATTAATTATTTAATTAAGCTTTTGATTTGATTATTGAAGTAATTTCAAATTTAATTAAGTCCTCAAACTTCTCAAACTTCTAATTTATATTGTGTTTACATAAATTTTGATTCATTTTTCATTCATTTCATTTGTTCTTTTTCATTCATTTTTTTATTTTTTTATCATCATTTATTTTTTTATTTTTTTAAAAATAAGATAAGATAAAAAAATAAAAATAAATAAATTATGACACTAGTAATGAAAAGTAAGAAAAAGCCCTCCTCTGTAATTATGTGTTGGCTATGCAGATGATAAGGTTAATTTTGTTGGTGTTAAGACATGTTTTTGAATTAAAGATTGCCTAAAATATTTAACTGGAATCTAATTTTCTTATGTTTGTCTCCTGTAAATCACCACATCATTACATACCAAGCTCCGTAAAACTTCTCATATAAAATGTTCAAAATGTAAAAGGTTATTTGTGTTAGTGGAGACAAACATTGTCCCACCTCCATTATATGCAAGTGAGAATACCTAATCTCTCACTTGGCATTAATGAATGCTTAATTGGTAGCATAAATCATGATATAATTTATGCCCCATGTCTCCCCAACCTTATTTATAAATAGACAAGCTAAAGAGCTGAAGTCACTATATATAGAATGAAAAACCGAGAGAGTGAGAGCAGTAGAGAGAGCTTGAATGTAGAGTTAAGTTAAGAAGAGTTTTCTCCTCTTATTTGTTTGTTTTGTTTCTTTAAGTGATTAATATAAATCAGTAGCTCCGTAAAGTAGGCAAGTTGTCGAATCACGTAAATTTATGTGTGCTTGAATGCTTAAATGTCTTAACAACTGGTATCAGAGCTTGTTCTTGAAAAAGATGGTGTTTGATCCAAACTCAAAAATTAAAGTTCTCAAAACGTGTTTTTGAACATACCATCATGTCGGGAAAGACAAGACGAATCCACTGGTGAAAACCCGGCAAAGAACCGACGTCCTGCATACTCACACGCGCCAACGACAGCACTATCCATGCACACTGATGGGCTCCACGCATCTTCTTCGCCTGAATATCTGTAATTAAACCAGGTTGGCCCAACACATCAACAGGCACAACAACAATTCTACACAGTCAGCAGCCATGTCACCTGACACGTCATTGTCCACGTTAAACATGAAATCCACATGGATCTGCCACGTCATCATTGTGGCCTGTTTGGCTTACGTGTCCGGCATGTTATCATAGCCACGTCAGCATACTGGGTTTTGATCCAGTGCAACGCATCCACTATTCCTCCTAAGACGTGGCTTCATCTGCAGCGTCCAGTGATCTAAAAGTTTGATTGATAAAATCTAAGCCATTCAAAGTCTGATTTGGGTGATTTTAGTGTCATTTCCAATATTTTTGGCCAATCCAGACACATCTATAAGGTTAGATTTGGCATATTTAAATCCAAGATATATTAAAAATGGCATATGAAATAAAGGTTGCTGGAATTGAAAAATTTGATGGAACAGATTTTGGATATTGAAAAATACAAATTGAAGATTATCTATATGGGAATAAACTTCATCTTCCTCTATTGGGGAGCAAACCAGAAAATATGTTAGAAGAAGATTGACACATTCTTGATAGACATGTTTTGGGAATTATCCAGTTATCCTTGTCAAGAAGAGTTGCTCACAATGTTACAAAAGAAAAATCAACTACAAGATTGATGGAAGTCTTGTCTAGGATGTGTGAGAAGCCCTCAGCAAATAATAAAGTGCACTTGATGAAGAAGTTGTTCAACTTGAAGATGACAAAAAACACCTATGTTATACAGTATCTCAACAACTTTAATACCATCATAAATCAATTGTCTTCTTTTGAGATTGAGTTTGATGATGAGATCCGTGCACTTATTTTGGTAGCTTCACTTCCAAACAGTTGGAAAGGTATGAGGACAACCGTAAGCAACTCAGCTGGAAAATCCAAACTGAAATATGATGACATCCAAGACTTGATTTTAGCTGAAAAAGTGTGAAGGAAAGACTCAGGTGAAAGTTCAAGTTCAGGTTCAGGTTCAGCTCCTAACATCAACACTCGAGGGAGGAGACAGGATAGAGGCTTATCCAGAAGTAGATCAAAATCAAGGTACAGAAGTAAAAGCAAGTCTGGACCTAGAAAGCAGGTTGAATGTTGGAATTGTGGCAAACCTGATCATTTCATGAGGAATTGCATAAAACCAAAAAAACCTGAAGTTGACTCTGCAAACGCTACTACATATGAGGTACAAGATGCTTTGATTCTTGTTGTACAAAGTCCAATTAATGATTGAGTCTTTGATTCCGGTGCTTCATTCCACTATATACCACACTATGAAATGATGCAAAATTATATTGTTGGCGATCACGGTGAAGTCTCTTTGACCGATAAATAACCAATGGATATTATGGGTATAAGAAATATGCAAATCAAGACAATGAATGGATCTATATGGAATTTTCAAAATATAAAGCATGTTCCTAGACTAAAGAAGAAGTTAATCTCAGTCGGACAACTTGATGATAGTGGTCATTCAATTCTTTTTTCTGGAGGTATGTGAAAAGTATCAAAGGGAGCAATGGTTTTGGCTCATGGAAAGAAAACTGGCACCCTGTATATGACCACAAGATCTGCAAACATTATTGCCTCTACTGAAGCAGAAAATCAGGCATAACTATAGCACTATAAACTCGGCCATATGAGTCAAAAGGGGATGAAGATACTTCAGTCAAAGAGAAAGCTGCCAGAGTTAAAAAATATTGATCTAGACATTTGTGAAAGTTGTGTTCTTGGAAAACAGAAGAAGCTTAGTTTCTTAAAGGTTGGCAGGACTTTAAGACTAAGAAAGCTAGAACTAGTACACATAGATTTATGGGGATCAGCTTTAGTGGCATCTCTTGAAGGTTCTTGGTATTATATAACTTTCATTGATGACTTTAGCAGGAAGGTATGGGTCTACTTTCTGAAAAATAAATCTGATGTGTTTGAAACATTCAAGAAATGGAAGGCTATGGTTAAGATTGAATCAGGTTTGAAGTTGAAATGCTTAAAATCTGATAATGAAGGAGAATACATTAATGGAGGTTTCAAAGAGTATTGTGTTGTCAAAGGTATCATAATGGAAAAGACAGTTCCAAACACACTACAACATAATGATATCGTTGAATGGATGAACAGGACCATCAATGAATGAGCTAGAAGCATAAGATTACATTTTGGGTTACCTCAAACATTCTAGGCTAATGCAGTTCATACTATAGTTTACTTGATCAACCATGAACCATCAGTTTCTTTAGAGTTCAGACTGCCCGAGAAAGTATGGAGAGGAAAAGAAGTACAACTCTCTTATTTAAAAGTCTTTAGGTGTGTTTCCTATATGCATATAAATTTTAATGCTCGCAACAAGCTAGATGCTAAATCCAAGAAATGTTTCTTCATTGGCTATAGAGATGAAGAATTTGGATTTTCAGTTTTAGGATGATCAGAACAGAAAGATTATCAAAAGTAGAAACGTGATCTTTAATGAGAAAGTTTTGTACAAAGACAAATCAAGTCCAAAAACAGATATGGCTGATTCAGATACAAGTCCATAAAAGTCTGAATTCATCAGATTAGAAGGGTTTTCCAATGTTACCGAGCAAAACAAAACTCAAGAGTCTTTACAAGAAGATTCAAGCACATTTGTACCCACTACTACACAAGAAGATGTGAAACCAAGTGAATAAGTTGTTTATGTTTGCAGGTCTTCAAGGACTGTAAAGCCTCCACAACGGTTCATACTTTTACTGAATTATATTTTGTAAGCAGATGATGGTAAACCATTAACTTATAAAGAATCCTTACAAGATAAAAACTAGAGCAAGTGAGAGTTAGCCATGAAGGACGAGATGAAATCATTGTTAAAGAATAAGACTTGGGAGCTAACCATGCTACCTGAAGGAAAGAAGGCTTTGCAAAACAAATGGGTTTACAAAGTAAAGATTGAGAATGATGGAAGCAAACGGTTCAAGGCAAGACTTGTTATAAAAGGGTTTTAACAAAAGAAAGGGATTGACTACTCTGAGATATTTTCTTTAGTTGTGAAGCTCACAACAATCAGAGTTGTTCTGGGGATAATAGCTGCAAAAAATTTACATCTTGAACAATTAGATGTAAAAACAACATTTCTTTATGGTGAATTGGAGGAAGACATTTACATGCAACAACCAAACGGGTTTGCAATACAAGGAAAGGAGAACCAAGTTTACAAGCTAAAGAAAAGCCTATATGGTTTCAAGCAATCTCCAAGATAGTGGTATAACAAGTTTAACAACTTCATGTGTAGTTCAGGATACATAAGATGCTAGGCTGATCATTGTTGCTATGTCAAACATTTTGACAACTCCTATATTATTCTACTATTGTATGTGGATGATATGTTGATTGTAGGATCCAACATGGAAGAGATTGATAAGTTGAAACAACAACTGTCAAAACAGTTTGAAATGAAGGATCTGGGAGTTGGTAAACAAGTACCTGGCATGAGAATCATCAGATATAAAGACAAAGGCATACTAAAGCTTTCATAAACAAAGTATGTCAAGAAGATTCTTAGCAAATTTAGTATGGATAATGTTAAACCAGTAAATACACCTCTGGGGAATCATTTCAAGCTCAGCAGAGACCAGTCACCAAAAACTGAGCTAGAATATGGATACATGGATAGGATTTTATACGTCTTAGCTATCAGCTCTTTGATGTACGTAATGATTTATACTAGACCAAACATTACTCATGCAGTGGGAGTTGTAAGCCGATATATGAGCAATCCTAGAAAGCAGCATTGAGAGGTGGTGAGATGGATCGTAAGGTATTTAAAAGGTTCATTGGAGACATGTTTTACCCTCACAGGTGGTGGTTTGAAACTTGAAGGTATTGTAGATGCTGATCTAGCAGGAGATGTTGATAGCAGAAGGAGTACTACAGGATATATATACACTCTAGGAGGCACTACTGTTTCTTGAAGTTCTACCTTACAAAAGATAGTCGTTCTTTCAATGACAGAAGTTAAATAATTTATAGTCTTAGAATCTGCAAAAGAGATAGCATGGCTATAGAGTTTCCTGAAAGAATTAGGCAAGATGAATGGAAATGGTACTTTGTATAGCGATAGTCAAAGTGCAATTTTCCATGCCAAGAATTAGCATTCCACTCCAGGACTAAGCATATTAAGATCAAATATTACTTCATCCGATAATTGCTAGACGATGAACAACTACTGCTAGAAAAGATATGTGAAAGCAAGAATCCTACTGACATGTTAACCAAAGGAGTTACACTTGACAAACTGAAGTTGTCTAAAACTTCAGTTGGTCTTCAAGGATTAAAGATAATTTCATTGTTTGTCTCCAAGTAGGAGATTGTTAGTGGAGACAAACATTGTCTCACATCCATTATATGCAAGTGGGAATATTTAATCTCTCACTTGGCTTTAATGGAGACTTCATTGGTGGCATAAACCATGGCATGATTTATGCCCCATGTCTCCCAACCTTGTCTATAAATAGACAAGCTAAAGAGCTGAAGTTAGTAGTGATATATAGAGTGAAAAACCGAAAGAGTGAGACCAATAAAGAGATCTTGAGTGTAGAGTTGAGTTGAAAAAAAATTTCTCCTCCTTTTTGTTTATATTGTTTCTTTGAATGATTAATATAAATCAGTAGTTCTGTGAAGTAGACAAGTTGCCGAATCATGTAAATTTGTATGTGTTTGAATGCTTGAATATCCTAATAGTTTATGGGTAAAATCTCTAACACCAAAGTGTCTTTTTTCATGACAAAAATTGACAATTGGAATCCCTTTTAATGTCGGAAATTGTGGTTATTATAACCTGAAGTAGTTACATTTTTGGTTGATATAATCAGAATTTCTGGATATTTTAACAAAGTGATTGTATTTGGTAATTTTTATTTTTTTCTTGAACAGGGAAGGAATATACAGGTCACGATTTATTGCTCTTTGATTTCGATACCGATCCTAGCTCAACTAACAAAGAATCTAGCTCCGGTGACAATCGGAAGAATAGATGGAGTAAGAATATGGAATTGCCATTGTTCAGTTATGAGAGCGTATCAGTGGCAACTGGACAATTCTCAGACAAGCTTGGAGAGGGAGGATTTTGACCTGTTTATAAAGTAATTTAATAATTATTCTAACCTTTTCAGGAAAAAAAAATGAAAATTGTTTGAATGAGCTTTCAGAATGACTTTTGGTTCGTTTATTAGGGCAAATTACTTAAGGGACTGGAAATAGCAGTGAAGAGGCTTTCAGAAAGATCTGGGCAGGGGCTCGAGGAGTTCAGAAATGAGACAATTCTAATCGCCAAACTCCAGCACAGGAATCTTGTCAGGCTATTAGGTTCCTGTATCGAACGGGATGAAAAAATGCTAATCTATGAGTACATGCCAAATAAAAGCTTGGATTTCTTTCTCTTTGGTCAGCATTTTCTTGCATTAACTTTCATTAACTTTTCAAATGCTTTAAGAAATTTATATCAGATTTGTGTATAAACTATAAACAGATGCAAACAGAGGACAAATCTTTGATTGGGGTGCACGGATTCGGATAATCGAAGGAATTGCTCAAGGCCTTCTGTATCTACATAGATATTCACGGTTACAAATGATTCACAGGGATTTAAAGCCTAGCAACATTCTATTAGACGGTGAAATGAATCCAAAAATATCTGATTTCGGGATGGCTCGGATTTTCAGAGGCAATGAAACTCAAGCAAACACCAACAGGATCGTTGGAACATAGTAAGTTTCTTGAATTCCACTTTCCAGTACCAGCTACTCTTAACATGATCTGCGCTGACCTTTCCAATTTTTAGTGGCTATATGTCCCCTGAATATGCTATGGAGGGCCTCTTCTCAATAAAATCTGATGTGTTTAGCTTTGGGGTGCTGGTACTTGAGATTGTGAGCGGCAAGAAGAATACTAGTTTCTACCACAGCGACTCCCTCAATCTTCTTGGACATGTGGGGAGCTTTCATACACTCTCATTTCTTTTTCTTCCAGCTTGATTTGTGTTTGACTACTTTCCTAGTCTCCACACTAATGATGCAGCATTTGTGTTGTTATACCATAGGCATGGAAGTTATGGAATTCTAATAAAGCTTTGGACTTGATGGATCCAATCCTGGGAGATGCTCCTTCAACTGCTACGCTGTTGAGATACATAAACATAGGGCTTCTTTGCGTCCAAGAAAGTCCTGCTGATCGGCCTACAATGTCTGATGTTATATCCATGATCGTAAACGAACACGTGGCTCTCCCAGAACCTAAGCAACCTGCTTTTGTTGCAGGCAGAAACATGGCAGAACATAGACCATTGATGATCTCTTCTGGGGTACCTTCCGTGAATAATATGACAATAACGGTGATAGATGGAAGATAGTTTTGTCATCAAGAGGTCTAAAGGACATGAAGCTACTTCATCAGAGGAAGCTATGAGTATGGAACGTAGATCAAGCTTATTTGTATAAGTTCTCCGATTTGAATCGTACAATTGTTTGTTTCAGTTTTTCCTATTATTTTCATTGTATTGACACATGAACAACATCAAATCAAGTATTCATAGAACACATTTAATTCAGATCTTAAATATATTAAAAAAAAAACTTATTTTCCTTTCAGTACAAATTCATCATATAATACCACATAATTAGCCCGTCAGATGTTGATAACTCGACTGCTGCCTGCGCACCAAACACACTCTTCAAAACACCAATTGCTTATATCTATCAGAATTCAGACCAGATGTTGTTGCCAGGGTTAGAAAAGCTCTCCTGCAATGGAGACTGCAGGAAATCCCTGTAACCAAGCTGGCATTGAAGATTAAAGCAGCAACAAGAATAGCTTGGGAAGAAAAGAAAGTGATCTTCCCCTTCTACCTGCAACTAAATGCTAGTACTTGTTTTTATTTTAAAGCAGAGGCAATGTGGTCAGATTATAAAGCTGTCCCTTTAGCTGAAGCAATTGAGGAGGCTAAATAGGCCCAACAGGCCAACACTGACACAGCCAATCCAATACCTTCCTTCCAAGCAGCTCGTCACCCTGATTGCATAGAGGACCTGAATAACTGGTCTTGCTGAGGGGGTGCTGATATGTTGAAGATTGCCTGGTGTGGATACATTTATTAAGGAACAAAATTAAGGAGTTGCCACTAGATATTCGACAATACTATGTCTGTCTGCTTGTTTTTGTCTTTCCTTATACAAGATTCTCTGTTTGGAAGTAGGATTTTCCTGTTAAGTTGTTCTTCGATAAATCAAAGAAAAATTCTGTCTCTGATGGGGTTTTTATAGAATTGAAAAGACCATTGCGATTTTTTTATATGTTAATCTTAGATGGTTTTTGGATGCTTTATTAGATGTTTTATAATGCAAGAGCTAGATTATTTTCATGAACTTGTTTCCCAGTCTACCATTAAACTTAATTTTTTTATCGAAAATAATTTTCACCTTATAAAGTTGTATAAAATATTTTAGGTCAGTAACCTACTTACAATATCATGCAATAATTTTAACCACCACCATCTTGCAGCTAGGAATACCGCTGAAACTGCTACCACAATGGCTTCTACCTTGTTGCTACTGCTCCATCATCATACCACCATCACCTTATCACTCCTCCACTACCACCACCATCACCCCTCCATTCCCACCCCAACCTTTATCACCACTACAACTATTGCATCACCATAAAATATGGTCATCGTTCTAATAACTTTGTATTTTTTATATTATTACTTGCCATAAAATTTTATCCATATAAAGTTATAAGAGCGTGATTGTGTTAAAAAAAGTGAATGTGTTCAGTCATTTTTAATTTTTTTCTTAAACAGGGAAGGAACATGCAAGTCACAATTTATTGCTCCTTGATTTCGATACCGATCCTAGCTCAACAAGCAATGAATCTAGCTCTGTTGACAATTGGGAAGAAAAGATGGAATAAAACTATGGAATTGCCATTAGTTGCAACTGGACTGTTCTCAGATAAGCTTGGAGAGGGAGGATTCGGACCTGTTTATAAGGTAAGTTTACATTCAAATGAGAAATCCTGATTATCCTAAGAAAAATGTTAAAATAGTTTGAATAAACTCTCAAAAGGACTTTGGTTCATTTAATTGGGCAACATTCTATTCCAAAAATATCCGATTTCGGGATGGCTCGAATTTTCAGAGGCAATGAAACTCAAGCAAACACCAACAGGATCGTTGGAACATAGTAAGTTTCTTAAATTCTGTTTTCCAGGACATGCTTCTCTTAACATGATCTGCGCTTACCTTTTCAAATGTTAGTGGCTATATGCCCCCCGAATATGCTATGGAGGGTCTCTTCTCGATAAAATCTGATGTGTTTAGCTACGGGGTGCTGGTACTTGAGATTGTGAGCGTGGGGAGCTTTCATCTACTCCCTTTTTCTTTTTCTTCCTGCCTGAATTTTGTTTTACTACTTTCCTAGTCTTCACACTAACGATGCAGCATTTGCGTTGTTATACCAAAGGCATGGAAGTTATGGAATTCTAATAAAGCTTTTGACTTGATGGATCCAATCCTGGGAGATCCTCCTTCAACTTCTATGCTGTTGAGATACATAAAAATAGGACTCCTTTGTGTCCAAGAAATTCCTGATGATCGGCCTACAATGTCTGATGTCATCTCCATGATTGTAAAGGACCGCGTATCTCTCCCGGATCCCTAGCAACCTGCTTTTGTTGCAGGCAGAGACATGGCAGTACCAAGGTCATTAATTGATGAGCTCTGCTGGGGCATCTTCCGTTACTAATGTGACAATAACAGCGATAGATGGCAGATGATCGTTTCTTTTAATACCAAGATATTATTGGATTTGTGTAGGAACTAGGGAGGGTCATGGAGAAAAGGTTTAATAATTAGGTAGTCTCAGATGCACTTAATTACGATGTAATTACAGTGGATTGGTATAAACAGCAGTAGGCGTTGCAGTTGAATTCCAGAGGCTAGATTTTTATTTAAAGCTGTAAATGAGAGAGCATGCTGTGGCAAGTTTATCTTGATATATAATATTTTTTATTTAGCAACATGTGATTACTTTAATCAATAAAAGTGTTTACTTTAATCATCAAGATTAATATCAGATGACCCGTCAAATCAAACCTGGCCTGGATTGGTTGGATTTTTTGAATTAAGCTGGGAATTAAAGTGGTTAAATCCAGTAATTAATCTAATTAAATCTGGGTGAAATATAATAATATCAGATTCATTGATTTTTTTATTTTTTTATATAAAATTAATTGTTTTGAATAAAAATTAAAACAACAATATGATATTTTATTGAATAAAAATTGAAACCTAAACCGAGTTAAGTTATCATCACAATTAAGTCAGCTTATTTAACTATAATTTCAAGAAAAGATATTTCATCAGACTAACATATATATTCATAACCATTTCTATATAAATTGTCTCGGAAAACTGGTAGCCGTAAACCTGGTTCTCAAATGGGATTTTAATCCTGTCATTTTTCTGTGCTTATCCAATCCCTTGATGCGTTACAGATATTTATCTACGAAGTGACAAGACCGCAAACATGATCCTTGACAGCAGCAGCTAGCACATAGGATAAAGATAGTGACAACTGACAAGACTTTATACCTGTTCATCAAAACAACTGGTTAACAAAATCCAAGGTTGAGATGAATCTCTTTTGACTCACCTGACAATCAAACCAACCAGTTCTCTTTCTTTTTCAGATTCCAAGGACCTATCAAGTATTCTGACAATTAATATATTTCTGGATGATGTACTTTCTGTGCCTGTAGTTTTATAGGGCAGTGCTCAAAACTAAGTTCTTGTTCTGTCTGCATATTTGCTGGTATAATTCTCACTGTTGAAGGGGCGGGAGTGAATGCTAGTAAGCCATCTGGAAATGGGGATGTTGAGTGAAGGTCTTACGCAGGTTTTGATACCTGTTGCTGCTTTGGTTGGGATTGTTTTTGCTTTGCTTCAGTGGTATGTGGTGTCGAAGGTGAAGGTTTCTGGCGATTCTAGTAGCGGTTTAAGTGATAAGTTGATTGAAGATGAAGAAGATGGTGTTGATAATCGTGAGGCTTCTATCAAGTGTGCTGAAATCCAGAATGCTATTTCTATCGGTAATCTCTCTCTCTCTCTCTCTGAAAATGCCTTGATGTAAGGCCAAATTAAGAAAGATCATCATTGTGGTATATTATCTTGGTTTTCTTTTCTTTTTCCTGATTTAAATATAGATGTTTTCTTGTCTGTTATGCCTTTTGGTTTTGATTTTTCTGATGCTTCCTTGTGTATATTTCTTTGTGTGTGATTCTGATTTTGTCTGTTCTGTTGAGTTGTTTATTGTGGTCAGACCAATTCAAATTCTCTGCCACACTACTGGCCAATAACATTGATGATCATCTGGTGAAGATGGCGGATCTGATTTAGGACGATGAGTTCCATTATCTTAGGCTAAAGAGATCACAAACTAGTCTTTTGTGATCAACTTGAAGTTCCTATTGTTGCCTCTCTGGATTGCCTGTGTGATCTTTAATTTCTTGCATGTATCCCCACTTCCCTTCCCTTCAACCTATCTGAAGGAAATCTTCAAAATTATTGACTTTGAGTGCTGACAATTGAATCGGAAAGAGTATTTCCTAATCATAGGCATGCAGGTAATGTTTATATTTCAAGTGCATAGGTTTGACCCATATTTTGATGGATTTTGGTGCTTCTGGTTAAGTGCATAAACGAGTATAAGATGCTGCCTCTGATATTCTTGCATTGATGATTTAACTTTTGGAGAATTGTGATCTTTATTTGACCTGATCTGTTTCCAGGGGCAACATCATTCCTGTTTACTCAGTACAAGTACCTCAGTGTCTTCATGTGTGTTTTTGCTGCCATTATTTTCCTCTTCCTTGGTTCAGTTAAGGGATTCAGCACCAAAAGTGAACCTTGCACATACAACAAAGGGAGTCTTTGTAAACCAGCTCTTGCCAATGCTGCCTTTAGCACACTTGCTTTCTTGCTTGGTGCTCTTACTTCTGTCCTCTCAGGATTCCTAGGCATGAAGATTGCAACCTATGCCAATGCCAGGACAACTCTAGAAGCAAGGAAGGGTGTAGGAAAGGCCTTTGTCACAGCTTTTCGTTCGGGGGCGGTGATGGGTTTCCTTCTTGCTGCGAATGGTCTTTTGGTGCTCTATATCTCTATCCTCTTATTCAAACTCTACTATGGAGATGACTGGGAAGGACTTTATGAGTCCATTACTGGTTATGGCCTTGGAGGTTCATCAATGGCACTGTTTGGAAGAGTTGGAGGAGGAATATATACAAAAGCAGCTGATGTTGGTGCTGACCTTGTTGGAAAAGTTGAACTAAACATCCCTGAAGATGATCCAAGAAATCCAGCTGTAATCTCCGTGAACCCCTTTAACACTCTCTTTAACTAATTACATGATCGAAGTTTTATCCTTCATGCTATTTACTTCGATTGGTTGCAATGGATTTATGGTTTCTATGCAGGTTATTGCCGATAACGTGGGTGACAATGTAGGAGACATTGCAGGGATGGGGTCTGACCTATTTGGATCTTATGCTGAATCATCCTGTGCAGCACTTTTTGTTGCATCTATATCATCCTTTGGTATTAGCCATAACTACACAGCCATGTCTTTTCCACTGATTATAAGCTCAGTTGGGATTGTAGTTTGCCTGATAACTACACTTTTTGCAACCGATCTCTTCAAGATCAAGGATGTAAGTGAAATTGAGCCATCACTGAAGAGGCAACTCATTGTCTCAACAATTCTCATGACTGCTGGGATTGCCCTGGTCAGCTTCTTTGCTTTGCCATCAGAATTCACTATCTTCAATTTCGGAACTGAGAAGGTTGTCAAGAACTGGTATGCTACCCACCAAAAAAGTCTATTTCCTTTTCCCGTGGAACATTTTGTAGCATTCCATTTTCTTGATTGAATTACATATTACTGCAGGCACCTTTTCTTTTGTGTTGCCATTGGCTTGTGGGCTGGACTTGTGATTGGATATACAACAGAGTATTACACTAGCAATGCTTACAGGTTAGTTATGTTCTCAAAGAATCTCTCTGTATAACAAGTTGCCCTTCTCTTATTGATAGGGCATCACCAAAGTGGGAAAAGCCGTGCAATGGTTGAGAGTCTGTGACCCAGGGATTTCCCTATAAATTTTGATGTTAAAAAAAAAAACATACTATTTATCAATTCTTTCAAGATTTTCATGGATGCCCTTGCCATAAATGTTTTGGATTGATTTATATGTTGAATTCTGCAGTCCAGTGCAGGATGTAGCGGATTCTTGCAGGACAGGTGCTGCGACGAATGTCATTTTTGGGTTGGCTTTGGGCTACAAATCGGTCATTATTCCAATATTTTCCATTGCCATCGCTATTTTTGTCAGCTTTAGCCTGGCTGCCATGTATGGAATTGCGGTGGCTGCGTTGGGGATGCTCAGTACTATTGCTACCGGTCTTGCTATCGATGCTTATGGGCCCATAAGTGATAATGCTGGTGGCATTGCAGAAATGGCTGGTATGAGTCATAAGATACGCGAAAGAACAGATGCTCTAGATGCTGCTGGCAACACCACTGCTGCAATTGGCAAGGTAGGGCTACTAACCGATCCTTTAATTGCCTAAATTCCAATGAATCTTTGATTTGTTGCCCATGTTTTAACCTGTGGGCTCGTGGAGTTTCCATAAGGACTCCTGCCACCTCTTAATGGTATTGAGTCAGACAAACAAAAATTCTGACAACTCCCTGTCCCAGGGTTTTGCCATTGGATCAGCTGCTCTCGTTTCCCTTGCTTTGTTTGGTGCCTTTGTCAGCAGGGCTGGGATCAATACTGTCGATGTCTTGACCCCTAAGGTCTTCATTGGGCTGGTTGTTGGGGCAATGCTCCCATACTGGTTCTCTGCCATGACAATGAAGAGTGTAGGAAGTGCAGCACTCAAAATGGTCGAAGAGGTTCGTCGACAATTCAAAACTATTCCAGGACTTATGGAAGGTAGAGCCAAACCAGACTACGCAAACTGTGTCAAAATTTCAACTGATGCCTCCCTCAGGGAGATGATCCCACCTGGTGCCTTGGTCATGCTTACGCCACTTATCACCGGAACCTTATTCGGAGTAGAAACTCTTGCTGGTGTTCTTGCTGGTTCACTTGTTTCTGGTGTTCAGGTGTGTCTTACTGCTCATTCCTCCTGACAGAACAAAGCTACTACAATAGAATCATAAGAAAAAACTGTGCCCGTGTTCTAAGCTAAGCAGAGTTTTTTTCTTTTCTGCTTATCAGGTTGCCATTTCAGCTTCGAATACTGGAGGGGCATGGGATAATGCCAAGAAATACATAGAGGTAAAAATCTTCATTCTTGTAGTTGATATCAGTTTTCAAAACAGTTTAGTTATGCCGCGCTTGATTCTGGATTGCAATGTGGTTTAGGCCGGTGCATCAGAGCACGCGAAATTGTTAGGTCCAAAGGGTTCAGATGCACACAAAGCTGCTGTCATTGGTGACACAATTGGAGATCCCCTCAAGGACACTTCAGGTCCATCACTTAACATCCTGATAAAGCTTATGGCAGTTGAGTCACTGGTGTTTGCTCCATTCTTCGCGGCTCATGGAGGTTTGCTGTTCAAATATCTCTAAAATGAGTTCTCATTGTAATGGTTTCCGAAATGTGAAGGATTCGGAAACAGACATGTTGAGTTTTTTCTTAACTATGATCAAGCAAGTTTCTTGTGAATATTAACTTCTTGTTTTATGTTGGTGATCCTTGCTAAGCTACTCCATAAATATAGTGTTTTCACCCTCCGAAAAGGGTGACTGTTCAGTCAATTTTCACACTTGCAGCTCGCTTGTCCATCGCATTAAAAGCTTTATAATTTTATGTTTTTAGTTTGTTTTTAAAAGATATTTTTGAAAAGATTTAAATTTTTTATTTTTTTCTTTACTTTAAATTAATTTTTTTTTGTTTTCAAATTATTTTTATGTATTGAAATAATTTTTTTAAAAAATAAAAATATATTATTTTAATATATCTATAAGCAAAATATACTTCCAAAAACAATTATAATTATATTTTTAAATAGATACTTGATATGATATTCTAATAAATATGATTTTAGTTTTTTTAAAAGATTTTGTTTGAAAAATATGTTTATTTTATAATTTTTTTAACTAAACATGTCCTTTAATAATCAAAAAATTATATAATTTTAATAAATTTTATATGGTTTGGTCCAGAAAAAAAAACAATTTTATTGATAAACATGTGGAACTTCAGCAGCAATCTTTTGTAATGAGAATTGCTGAATCATTGCCACGATGCAATGAGCATGGAGTGGCTTCCAATTCAAGCATCCAAGGCAGCAAATAAAATAATAGACGGACCCCACCTCCAACTTTTACAAGCTTGCATAGATTTCATTTCATGGCCTGCCAAAGTTATCTTTTGCCTGTTTTGTGTAATTTCATGGCCTGCCATTGCCTTTTTGGGTGCCTTTTGTGGCAATGAAAAAAATGTGCCATAACTTTCATAAATTACATGTGAAAAAATGGATTTTTAAACTCCACCTTATTTATGATCTAATCCGATCATTTATTAAACAAGTTAATTTAAAAATTAATGGGTTAATTCAGCTTGATTTTATTTTAATTTTTGTTCAATATTATATTATTTAAAAAAAAAAAAAACTTGAGACTTGCCAAATAACCCAGATACAAAATTAATAAATTTATCTGTGAATATTTATAAGTGGATTTATACTATTATATTTTTAAAAATGTTTGGATTTTTTTTTTAAATCTTGATTACACATAAGCTGACCACTAATGTTCATTGCGATTGAATTTTATTTTATTTTTTAAAAAAAAAACCTATACTTCCCAATGGAAAGCACATAGGGCCATTTGGTTTTTACTCAATGACTGTAATAAGCTCTTGGAAACTAAATCTCTAATTGATGCTACAAGAACCAATCTCTTGCTGCCACTTGGATTGTCTTTGAAATGATCCGTGTTTGATTTGAAGACAACCTTGAATTTCACGAAACATATTGAAACTCCAAAATCAACGTTTGTTTAGATTCAACATGATCCGATGTCAGTTCTTCACATTTTCATTTGTGAAGTTTCAAGATTACGAGATGCTTGAATTCCTTAATAGAAAAACTAAGATTCCGTACGCTTTTTTATTCATTTTTCAAATGAAATAGATTTTTTTCAAGTTTAATTTAAAAAAATCGGAAATTGAATTTTTTTATATATGTGAGAAAATTAGGGAAAAATTATAATTTTATAGTTTTTTTTTTAGATTTTATGATTAAAAATATATGGTATTTCTTTGTGAATATTTTAATTTAATTTTGGTATATTACCTTAAGAAATTTAATTTAATTTTAGCATATAAAAATTGATTAAAAAACTAATTATAACTTAATCAACTTTTCTAAATATTCAAATGGATAATATTATCTTAAGAAATTTAACATCATGTTTATTTACTAAAAAATAGTTTTATTTTGAAAAATAGTTTTATTTTGAAAAATAAATTCTTGAAAAATTAATTAATTTTTTATATTTAATAATATTATAAAAAATAAGTTGAAAAATATTTTATAGTGTTTGATACTATTATAAAAAATAAGCTATAAAATAACTTATTAATATTTTTTAAAAACTTATTAAAATAATAAAAAACAAATATTACAAGTTAAAAATTTAAATAAAATTAAAAAAATCTTATTTAATAAATTATCTTAAATAAAATAAATAATAATAATAATAATAAAAAAATCAAAATAATTAATCACAACTTAATCCAAACACAAAACCCCTCCCACTCGGCCCCACTTAAACTCAATTCACCAATCCCAACCTGCCACGTACTCGCCTCTAACAACCAACCAAAAAACTCACACTACCTTTGCTGTAACTTACCAATCCCTCACTCCCACGTCACCCCAATGACACTCCAAATCCTACATGTCACTCTCCTACTCGTCCACGTAACTACCTCACTCCACGCATGACATTTACGAAAACACCACCATAAATATACGGTCAGAAATCATACTCTCACTGTAACAGTCGAAATGGGAAACCCTAAAACACTCACTCTGATTCTCTTTTCTCTCTTCGCGATCACATCAGCTAAAGTCTTCTTCGAAGAACGCTTCGAAGGTATAATTATACGTGTCCGTATCTGTCACCGTATCTAATTCAATTATCTCTTCTAGATCGTTGATTTTGCCTCGCATTTTGATCAGATCGATGTTTGATTACTGTATTTCCCTATTTATTTGCATTTACGTATGCATGTACGTATGTGGATCTTGTTTGGTCTCGATTTGATTAGTGAAGGATTGATGGTTTTGTTTAATGTGTGAATCGGGTGGTTTAGGAGTGGCAATGGTTAGTTATAGTGTAATCGAGGTTAGAAATGGAATAAGTTCGTGTAGATCTGCTAGGTTTTGTGGTTTTGTGTAGTAGCTGATTCTGATTATGATGATGATGTGGCTTAATTAGAGCTAGAAATTTGAAAAAAAATAATAATAATAAAGAAGGGAAAGATGCTGTTGTGGTTTTCGGACTTGTTTTGGATGTCTCTTGGCGTAGGGACATTGATTGTTTTCGGTATCGGGAGGTTTGAGGGAATATGGAATGGTGAAGTTTAACTTTTAAATGGTGAAGATAATCGGTGAATTGTAATCAGCTTGTGTTTGATGTGTATTTTTCTGATTTTGTGTTGGCATTGTATGATTAGAGTGATTTTTATGATTGCTAATGTAGTTTTTGTGATTTTGTGTGTGGAACTGAAGATGGATGGGAGAATAGATGGGTTGTATCTGATTGGAAGAAAGATGAGAGCACCGCCGGGGTCTGGAACCATACTTCTGGAAAATGGAATGGAGATCCTAATGACAAAGGTATTTTTTTTAGGTCTGTTGAATTTTGGTGTTTCAAAGTGTGTAGTGTTTGGCTGATTTTTTTAATATTGACATGTTGATGCAGGTATCCAAACAAGTGAAGACTACAGGTTCTATGCTATTTCAGCTGAGTTCCCTGAATTCAGCAACAAGGATCAGACACTTGTTTTCCAATTCTCCGTCAAGCATGAGCAAAAGCTTGATTGTGGTGGTGGCTACCTAAAGTTGCTCAGTGGTGAAGTTGACCAGAAGAAATTTGGTGGTGATACCCCGTACAGGTTGGCTCAATTTCCAATCATAGTCCAGGCTTCTTTTTGTTGTTGTTGTTATGCATGTCTAAATTGATTGACATGGCATTTGACGGTTTGCTGCAGTATCATGTTTGGACCAGATATCTGTGGATACAGCACCAAGAAAGTTCATGCCATTCTTAACTACAATGAAACAAACCACTTGATCAAGAAGGAAGTTCCCTGTGAGACTGACCAACTCTCTCATGTCTACACATTTATCATCCGTCCTGATGCTACATACAGTATCCTTATTGACAATGTAGAGAAGCAAACTGGCAGTTTGTACACCGACTGGGATCTTCTCCCGCCAAAGCAAATCAAGGATCCTGAGGCCAAGAAAGTAATTATTTAGCAAACTATTTTATTTTAATTTTTATTTTTTCAGTTGGCTTTGTGGTTTTGATGACTATATAACATCTTCACTGGATGTCAGCCTGAAGATTGGGATGACAAGGAGTATATTCCTGATCCCGAAGACAAGAAGCCAGAGGTAATGAATCATTATATAGCTATGTCTTAACTTATGTTAAACTGCAGATAGTGTTTGGAAAATGTATATTTGATTTGGTCATTTGTGTTTTATGTTTATTTTCTTCATTTATTTTTGCAGGGTTATGATGACATTCCCAAGGAACTTCCAGATCCTGATGCCAAAAAGGTAGTTATTGAAGTTCCTGCAATTCCAATCAATGTGTTTTGGATCCTTGATTTCTGATAAAATAAGCCTCTAATCTAAGTGGTTTGATGTTATAGCCTGAGGACTGGGATGATGAGGAAGATGGTGAGTGGACTGCTCCAACCATTCCCAATCCTGAGTACAAAGGCCCATGGAAGCCAAAGGTTTGTGTCTTTGTTTTAAATTGAAAGCATTTGATGTCAATTTGTGATTCGGGGACCATGTATTTATAACTCTGCGCTTGTTCCAGAAAATTAAGAACCCCAACTACCAGGGCAAGTGGAAGGCACCAAAGATTGACAACCCAGGTTTGTTTTGGCTCTTGTTTGATGTCATTTAAATGCTTCTCAAGTTCCAGCTATATTATATTGATTAAATGTGAATGTTTCACAGATTTCAAGGATGATCCAGAACTTTATGTTTACCCAAACTTGAGATATGTTGGCATTGAATTGTGGCAGGTAACTTTCTCACCATTTGTTTTGCCAAGTTCTAATTGTTCTCAAGTTGCTGACGACATTGTTTTATATCAGGTGAAATCTGGAACCTTGTTTGATAATGTCTTGGTCAGTGATGACCCGGAGTATGCAAAGCAGCTGGCTGAAGAAACATGGGGAAAGCAGAAAGATGTATGTGGTTTTTTCCCATTTACATTAAACCATCCAAAGTAGTGCCTTCTCCCTTGACGTAGATTAACATTATTGAACTTTGCAGGCTGAGAAGGCAGCATTTGAAGAGGCAGAGAAGAAAGCGGATGAGGAGGTACTTTCTAGGTCTTGTGTTGCATAAGAAACTATGGAAATTTTGTAATTTAGGGGAGGATGCATGTTGCTTTTTCAGGCCTTTTTTCTTCAATGAAATTATTCTAGATGGGTTGGATGAAGGGCTCTGAGATGGTTTGTTCCGTCTGTTTTTTCATGCATTCTGCATGTTAAAACTCTTAAATTACTGTTTTCTGTGGTTTTTAGACTTGTTAAGCGGGGCATTCTTAAGATTACTCTCTTGCAATAGAAAGCTGTCGGGGATGTTTACCACTCCATCTTGCATTCGTTCTGTCTTTGACACATTTCATGACTCTTTCCTGACTTTTTGTGCTTTGATCACTGCAGGAAACCAATGAAGATGCCGCAGGTTCTGATGTAAGCATACAAACTGCTTGCTAACTCATGTTATTACTCTGTTTTTCTAGCTCTAAGTCAACATCCCTATATTTTCAGGCCGAGGATGAGGATGAGACTGATGATGTGGAAGGAGAAGATTCTGACGCCGAAACTAAAGAAGACAAGGACGGCGAGGACGAAGAAGTACATGTAGGTTTTCTTTCCTCTGATGTTGTACCGAATGAATGCTACTTATTTGTCTGTATACTGATCAGATCTGCATATTTCATATTCGCAGGATGAGCTGTGATGAGGAAGCACTCTTGCCAGCAAATTGGCATGGAGATCCATCTTGGCTCCAAGTGCTAGTAATTTTGTTTGTCCTCATAATTCTTAGTTGTAGGATTCCATCTAGGAACGGGTTGAGAAATGCATGCATGCAAAACTTGCGTGGCTGATCGTTTTTAGCCTTGAGAATGAATGAGAGTTGTGTTTTAATAATCACATTCATAAAGTAGTCTGAACGTGTTCCACAAATGCTCAGCTGAGAAGCTCTCTTTACCTCTCTCTCTCTATTTTGTTCACTTACCCTTATTTTTTCATAAATCTTTCCCTTAGGTTAGACAGGTCTGTGCCCATATTATTGCTGGATGAGGTCTAGAATTAGCATCTGCTCTTGCTAATGGTTATTATGGCCCACTGGATGTGCAGAATCCCTTACATTTTTCAACCAGGCCCATCTAGATACAACAGGAGAAGAGATGGAGAGGGACAAGTCAAGAGAAAATGGAAGGGAATAAAATCCATGAATACTGACTGATAGGTGATCATATAGTATCATTTGCACCCAGAATCTGGCTTGGGCCTCTTCACTATCAGAACTGGACACTTCACTTTCTGTACACAATGGTTGCTCACACTTCCAAGAAATGCCCTAAGGTGAAACCCAAGTTAAGAATTTATTCTCAGAAATTAAAAAAAAAAATTAAATGGGACCAACCTCTTGATCAAGCCATAGCCATGGCTGCCCATAACAACCAGATCAACATGCAACTTCTCTGCCACCTCGCAGATCACATCCCTCGGATCACCATGCTCTATTCTCGTCTCAACCTTAACCTGGTTCCACCAAATGTCATCGTATTTAACGAAACAAGCTTACTCCTCTAACTTGAGGATTATTTATATAAAAACATGCTGATGATACTCACGTCCTGAACTTGTTCTTTACACTTTCTTTTAGCCTTCTCTATAACAAAACCAGCCACGTCATTGTTATACTTCAGCATCATGGCCAGGAAATCAGAAGAAAACACATATCCTGAAAACCAATCATGAAAAACATGAGTTTCTTCGAGTCGAGACTGAAGAACTAAGATATATCAATGTTGTGAATTCCTCTCTTAGAATGTTACCTGTGTTATCAAAAGTCGGGTAGACAGCCCTGGGGGGGATAGCATAGAGGAGGATTAGTGTATCCTTGGAATTGCTACAAAACAAAACATTCTCGAGACACCATGAAAGAGCATGCATGCTCTCCTCACTCTCATCAACAGCCACCAAGATCTTGCGGTCTCTCGGTGCTCCCACTTCATCAGCCATTGATAGGATAAAAAGGGTCAAGCTAAGGGTAGGAAAAGATTGTTTGTGAAGGCCAAGTTTTGATGCTTGTTTGTGTTGGAAGAAAGAATGGGTGTGTTTATATAAGAAGATCGTGAACCGCAGGATGGGTTTGAAAAACTGTTGGCGGCTTTTTGTGCTCTGGGTTTTTAAAAGACAGTGGATCGCTATGTGGGATTTGGATATGGTAGAATACTAGATGTCATCCCGTAATGTTGTTGACTTCTAGTATGTTTTTGCATGGCTATGAATTTATAAAAAAAATTATATGATGAAAAATTATTATATTTTAAAGTATTTTTAAGAAAAAAAATTATAAATCTAATTTTTTAACTAACTTAATATTAAAAAAATAAAATTAACAGAGATAATTTTAGAAAAAAATCATAAAAAAATAAAAAAAAAACAAGTAAAAACACATTGTAGCAATCTATAGCGTTCCATGAGTAAATCTGAAATTGTAATTATCAACCAGTTTAATATTAAAAATAATAAAATTTATAAAAATAATTTTAAAAAAATCATAACAAAAAAATTATATGGGGGAACACTATGGTAATCCATAGTATTTTAAACAAAAAAACTACGAAGTTAAATTCTCAATCAGCTCAATATAAAAAAATAAAATCAATAAAGATAATTCTAGAAAAAAATCATGTGGGTAAACATTGTATCAATCCACAGTATTTTAAAGAAAAAAACCATAAAATTAAATTCTCAACCAACTCAACATTAAAAAAATAAAATCAATAAAAACAACTCTAAAAAAAGAACACAAAAAAAAATAAAAAGAAGAAGAACACAATTTTAGGTGAAAAAAGAAGAAGAAAAAATTAAATAAAAAAACATGTGGGAAAAGTGGAAGTTAAATTTTCAATTAGTTCAATATTAAAATCATTTAAGAAAACACTGTATCAATCTATAATGTTTTATGAGGAAATATACAATTGTAATTCTCAACCAACTTAATATTAACAAAAAAAATCAATAAAATCTTTTTTAGAAAATATAAAAAACAAAAGAAAAAAATTATACAGAAAAAACTGTAGCAATCTGTAGTTTTTCATAAGGAAATCTATAATTTTAATTTTCAACTAAATCAATATTAAAAATAATAAAATCAATAAAGATAATTTTAAAAAAAATCATAAAAAAATCACGTGAAAAAACATTATAGCAATCAAAGGTGTTTTAAAGAAAAAAATTGCAAAGCTAAATTTTCAACTAGTTCAGTATGGAAAAAAAAATTTGAAAAAAAATCAATAAAAAAACATGTGAGGAATTCTGAAAAAAATCATTAAAAAAAACTATGTGGAGAAACACTGTAGCAATCTGTAATATTTTTTTAAAAAAACTAAAATACTAAATTATCAACTAGTTCAATAGTAAAAAAAAAATCAACCAAAGAAATTATGAAAAAACAAACAAAAAAAAAGAAGATAATTTAAAAAAAAAAACATAAAGAAAAAAATAGAAAAGCAAAACAAGTGAGGAAAGCTAAAACTAAATTCTCAACCAACTCAATATTGAAAAAATAAATTTGATAAAAATAATTAAAAAAAAATATGGTGAAACACCACAGCAATACAAAAATCATGTGGAGGAAATACTGTAGCAATCCATAATTATTTAAAAAAAAAGTGAAATTTAATTTTTGACCAGCTCAATATAAAAAAAAAAAAATTGATAAAGATAATTTAAAAAATAAATCATAAAAAAATAAAAAAAACTATGTATGAAAATATTGTGGTAATTCATAATATTTTTTTAAAAAATTACATAGATAAATTTTTAATCAGTTCAATATTTTAAAAAATTGGTAAAGATATTTTTGAAAAAAAATTAAAAAAACAAAAAAAATATTAGAAAAACTACAATATTTTAACTAGGACTTTTAAAGTATTGATTAATTATACATTGCAAGTTCAAACGTTCATAATCTTTTTTCTATTCAAACCTGAAAAGGTTTCCAGCTATAAAAGCAAGATGAAATACATTTTTAATCTATTCTTGGAGTCACTTGATTCCCAATCTGATCCAATTTAAATCTTATGAAGAGAAGTCGAAATGTATCATAAACAATTAAACATCATGCGGGTATTAATTGTTTTTGCATTTCAAAAGATACTATTTATTTTTATATTTCAAGAGTTCTTTTTTAAAAAAAAATTGAAATTTTTTTTGTCTTTTTTTTATTTTTATTTTTTTTAATTTTAAAAAATATTTTTTTATATATATATTTATCAAAAAATTTAAAAAATAATCATTATCACAACATTAAACAAGTTTTAAATAGTATTAAAGTCTATTTGGTAGATCAATATACTAATTTTTTGACTTGATCTTTAATTTGGATAAATTTTTAAATTAAACTAGGTAAAAGTAAATCCAATACAACTTAATTAATTTGAAAAACCAGTTAAAATCTAGTTTATTTTTTTTTTAAATCAAAATAATATTATTTTAATTTTTTTTAAAATATTAGAACAGTATCATTTAGTAGAGTAAATCAAAGTCAGCCCAGTTGACTCGAAACTTGAGTTAATAACTTTTGCTACAATTGCGTTTTCAGAAGAGGTTTGATTAAATACACATGGTCTGACTCAGAGAAGCTACGAGCCTTCAAGGTCTTTTTCCAGATAAGGCTGATTCAAATATAAAAGGTGTTTTTCACAAGCCGGCTTTGGACCTGAGACCTCGCTGGAACTCAGCAGCGTACGTCCGCTCCCCTTGCAGGCCTAGCCTGCTTCCGGTGGCTGGCTGGATACAGCATGAACTCGTAGACAAGTGTAGTTAACATGTCACCTTTTTCATTCATTGTATTCTTGGAAGAAAGGTGATTAGGGTAAGAGTGTGTGCCATGTTAATTAGATTTGGCTTCTGTCATAATTATGTACTAATGACTATTCCTTAACGCGTTAATCTATCTAATTCCAAGCAAAAAAATAAATAAATAAATAACATGGGTCATGGGAATTTGTCCTTTGCTTGTAAAGGAAAGAACATACACAGAGCCAGGCCATGAAAGTCTAAGCAAATTAGTTGAGTGACACAGAGACCATGTCATTTTCATTGCCTTATTGTCACGCACTATGGACCTCTTGAGGCAAGAATTTGAATGATGGTTGCTGCGTAGAGGACTGGAAGAGCATTTATTCGATGTAATGCGCCCGGCAGCTAGCCCTATGTGCACGCAGCATTGCCCAGATCTTTCCCTCTCCCACTCCTATATAAACGTCTCTTCACTGTTTTCCCTTCCCACTTAGCTTCACAAACCTCTCTGCATTTTGATTTCTCTCTTAAATTCTCTTCCATTCAAGCTTCAAAATGAGGGGATCTCTCCTTCTTTCTGCTCGGTCTGCGTCGCAGCCGTTGTCCTCTCCGCTTTGGCTATGAACTCAATATCTGAAGGAGTGTCGTGGAGGTAAGATAATGCATATGTTTTTGAGATTTATTTAGGGTTTTTTTAGTGGTAGCAGTATATATGAGTATTTATTTAGGATTGAAGACCAAAAAAAAAAGTTGTTTCGCCGTTCATATATATATAAACCTCTATGTTTTAGCTGTTTTATTAATATTAATTAGTAATTGCAAGACTTTCAAAGTTATATATATATAAAACATTATTTGATATTTTTTTTTAAATGGTTGGAATTCCTATACTTAAAGCTACGAAGGAGGGGATCTCTCCTTTTTTTTCTCATGCTCTTTGATTTAGATGAGCATCAAACATTAGCAGTCAAATTGAAATTTTAAGCAGTACAAAGATAAAACTGAAAGAAGTTAAACAATAGGTTTCAGAGTGGAAAATCTTTACAAATTCTAGGACCAAAACGTAGTTTACACAATTATTTTCTAAACACAAAGTCACAACTTTACTCTATATAAATGCACTTTCTCTTCAGATTTTAACGGACTTTCTCTGGTTTCTCTCGACGTGTTCGAAACCAAGATCTTGTAAAATAGAAGGAAAAGATGTGGAGACTTGAGGCTTAAAGATTGAAACTTTCATTGATTATGCAAAGTATTTGGTTACTGAGAAACGAAGAATGAACTGGGTTTTTGTTGACTTTTGATTCTCTGAAGGGAAATTGAAGAAATCAATTAACTAGTAATTCACTGTACATGTTTCCTCACCCCTTCACCTTACTTTGTTTTTGGCTACTTTTATGTAGGCTTTGTCTTCCTTGCAAGTAGAGCTGAATGCAATCTGATTTCTCGTTTGCAATCCGAATGGTAGAGTTTCTGTTTGTGCTAGCCTGCGAATAATGGAAAATTCCTTGAAGAAAGATTTACCTTGGTTACTGAAATTATTGTGAACCGTCATGTCAATTATAGTTTATGTATCGACTGAAAATGAAAGCTATTTCACTATTCTGTGCACACAATTCTTGAAACACTAATCAAGGTTTTTGAAAGTATTGGAGCATTGTACACAGAATAGGTGAAATAACTTCCATTTTCATTCGATACGCAACTAAAATTGTAAATATAGTTCAGTCTCATTTTGGAAGCCAAGCTAAAGGAGACCGCTGCAATACCTATGTGACCTGTTCCGCTCTATGAAAAACCGACTGCTTCCATTTGGGTCTTTCCCCATTGACAACATACCTGGTGCAGGATCTTCTGAGTTTTTCCAGGAAATAAGCCGCTTCACTTGCCCAGTGTACTTGTTAATTCCATGCTTTCCACCAGGTAACATGTATCAGTTGGATTGTCAAAACTCCACCAATAAATGGCAGATGGATTTGAGCCATCTCTAACGACAATGTATCTGCTGTACTAGTATTCGGCATTGAAGATGCAAGAGAGCTGTTGACCAAACTGTTTCAGCAGTTAAAGATTTATATACACGCATTTCCACTTTAAAAAAATAGGTAAGTGACATGTTTAATTTTAATTGATAAGTAGAATGTCATTATGATAAAACTAATTGAATATCAAGCTGCTACAGTGCATAAAGCAATCCTGTGCTGTTTTTATGCCAGCTTGGCTGTAAATGAATAGGAAATTACTTTTTGAAGTTCATAGATTTGTACTATGAACGCGTTTTTCTTCCTGTTTATGGATGCACAGATACAGGGGGCTTGTTTTGTAGGATTGTGTCGAGAACAAGTCCAGTCCATTTGTTGAAAATCAGATAGAAGGAAGGTATGGTGTTATACTGGAAGAGAATTAAGCATTTATATCAATTAAAAGCAATCACAAGAGGCCTTCAATTGAATTGCAGAGATTGCCTTCTTTTTCTGTTACGCATACAACACATCAAGTTCGCTTGCATTGCCAGTATCTTGGAATTCCTAGAAGAGAGGACGTGAAACATGAGGGTGTATGCTAGTGGGAGGGAAGAACATACGACAGCCATGATCTTCAAGCAGAGAGCTTATCTCTTGATCATCATGCTACTGGTCAGCGGCTAATGGTTCGAGCACCTCTGCCTCTGTGGGTCGCATAGATGGCCTAGCCATTGTAAACTTGCTTTCACAGTGTTGTATGCCATCTTCACACTTTAGCTCCAACATCTTCTTCTGCCTTCATAGGGCGGCATAGTTAACTTCCGGAGCTCTCATTGTAGAATTAGCGAGCATATCAAGACCTTCTGGCCTGCTGTATTAACTGTGTTACATGTAACTGAAGAGTTTTTGGTTGTAATAAAGTGTTTTGAACATTTGTTTGAACCCGCTTGTGGTTTCTTAATGAAGTATTAGTCTTAAATGCACTTGAATACTTTGTAATTGTAGTGGAATGGTATGATTAGTATTAGGTTTAGTAGCAGTTGAATTCCAGAGGGTAGATTATGATTCAAAGCTGTGAATGAGAGAGCATGCCGTGGCAAGTTTATCTTGATAAGTATTTTTTTTAAAAAAAAAAAAATTCTAGCGACAAGGTGATGACCTCATGTTTACTTTAATCGTCAAGATTAAAAAGATAAAAAGCTTAAAGCTTTGAGGTGGTCGGCTGAGTTGGATTTGCTATGATTTCAACCATAACTACTAAGCCCATGAGGTTTCATTTTGAATTGTCTTGAACATTGATGCGGTTAAACTCTTGTGTGAATTAACTTAAATCCTAGTAATAATTTGGTTGATTTGGTTGGACATGAGGATGATGTAGTAACCCGCGATCCTAAATAAAATTCAATGCACTTTCCAATAATTTTTTTTTAAAATCTTGAAATGATATGATTATAGATTGATTTAAGTAATTTAACCCTAACCATATGAACTGAATTAGATCATTGATTTAATAACATTGATTATAATCTTGAAATTATTTGGGATATTAATAATATCTTGAAAGCTACACACAAATATAATAATTTGAGTTTCTCTAGATTTTCCTTTTAATTTTCATGAAAATCAGCATCACTTTGCACTCAAACATAAATCACATCATCTATCTTAAGTGTATAAATATCTAAATTTAAACTTAAAATAACTATTTAAACTAAACTGCAATATGTATAAATTCATAATACTTAAACCTAAAACTAAATATTATAATTTAAGTATATAATTAACTTTATATATATATATATATATATAATTTTTTTAAACTTGAGGTTATTTATTTATTTTAAGTTGGGTCTGGAGTGATACGAGATAGAATCTATATTTAATATGAAATTCTTAACATTTTGCTTTTAAATTTTACCCGAATCTAATTGCATCTAAATTTTTTTTAACTCATTTATATCAATTTAAATCGGTATCTATGGGATTTAAATGAAATTTCTATCACCAAAGAAGATCTTTTTTTTTTTTATGGAAAGTCAAAATAAACTAGAAGAAGAAGGTGGTTGTGTCGGTATATCATTTTTAATACAACTTTGTTGAAAAAAATCAGTTCTTGATTCACCAATAAAATCCAATTTGCAAAACAATTAGAGCCTCCGGTTTTTGGGGCCTAATTTCTAATTACCAGCCACCCACAATTTTGCTCTGCATTTATACCCAAGCCAGCTAATTAACACACACTTTATTTTAAATCCAATCTAAGACCGTCCACTTTTATATCGACGGCCCACCTTCTCCCAATGACAACCACAACCAAGATCCTATCGTCCACTTCTATATCAACGGCCCACCTTCACCCAATGACGACCACAACCAAGATCCTACCGTCCACGTTGGTCCATGCAATCCAACCCGGGGACCCGACGCGCCCCACACCAGCATCATATTATTCAAGGTAAACTACACTTTGACACCTCTAGTTTTATGAATATTACATTATGGTTCAAATTGTTTTAATTTTTCCAATTTTTAACTCCAAGTGTCCAAATTCCAAAAGGCCTTAATATTGTGTAGTGGGCAAATCAATTTTAACTTCTTTTTATCTATGACTGGTATATTTGGATTGTGTTTATGAGAAGCTATGCTCAAGATATTCAAAATTTTAATTTCTTTCTTAAGAAAAGATATTATTTGATACTTTTTTTTTTAAAAAAAGATTGGAATTCTTAGACTAAAAGCTATAAATTTGCTCATCATCTATCTTTCGCTAAGCAATTCATTAAAAATAAAAAAAAAATACTTTTGTCCTTAAAAATTTTCATCATCTGTAACAGTTCACAATTGTAAAAATATTTTATTTATTAAAATCATAAATGTTTTTTATAATAAAATGAGTGTAGATAAAAAAAAAAAAATTTCAAATATTAATTCAGACATGTTGTAATTAAAGTGATATTTCAAGATATGTGTCTGTTTTTTTTTCCAACCAGATAATTTATTAATATCTCTTTTGTTTAATCACAATTTTTTTATTGTAAATATTTTTGATAAATTTTATAATGTTCTAGAAATAAGATGAAGTAGTTACTCTCTAATCTTAATTTGAAGAGACATAGAAGCATAGACAAAAGATATATTTTAAGCCAAGGTGAATTCTTTTTCTCTACTTTTTATAATTATTTTTCAGAGAAAAATAAATATAAGTAGTTAACCTCTTAGTACCATAAAAATCCTGGAAAGCGCCAGCTCCAACATTTGAATTAAGGGAGCATCAAACAATTAGTAGTTAAACTGAAATAATAAACAATATAGAGCTAAAACTGAAAGCAGTTAAACAATAGGCTTCAAAGTGGAAACCTTGTAAGACTTATAGGACTAAATCGTAGTTTGCACAGTTATTTATTACACACAATTCACAACTTGTCTCTATATAAATCCACACTATCTTCGGGTTTCAAAATACCCTCTCCCCCTGGTTTCTTTCAAAGAGTTCGAAAGGCTATGTTTTTGCTTGATTGGTTTTATGGGGTGCTAACATCACTTGGCTTATGGCAGAAGGAAGCCAAGATCTTGTTCTTGGGCCTTGATAATTCTGGCAAAACCACCTTGCTTTTCATGTTAAAAGATGAGGTACTTTTGGGCTATTTTATTTTTGTTTAACTTATGATTGTTCTTGTGGTTTTTGTTTGGTTACTGAGAAGTTGAAACTTTAGGTTCGTTAATTTTTTATCTTGTCAAGTATTTTTGGTGACTTGGAAGGGAAAAAATAAATTGGGTTTTTGTTAGAAGTTCTAAATTTGTGTTTATAAGTGAAATAGGAGAAAATATGGAAACTTGAGGCTTAAAGATTGAAACTTTGATTGATTATGTTAAGTATCTGGCTACTGAGAAACGAAGAATGAACTGGGTTTTTGTTGACTTTTGATTCTCTGAAGGGAAATTGAAGAAATCAATAAACTTTTGTTATGTGTTTTGTTTTTGTGTGTGGCAGAGATTGGTGCAACATCAGCCAACACAGTATCCAACGTCAGAGGAGTTGAGTATAGGGAACATCAAGTTTAAGGCTTTTGATTTGGGGGGCCATCAGATTGCTCGTCGAGTTTGGAAAGATTACTATGCCAAGGTTATTTATTTATTCTCTCGCATAATGTTTTTGTATATATATGAGGTTTGCGTGCAATGAAGTTTAGCATGTTAGTTGTTTGTAATGTGTGGATTGAAGTTACTTTCGTTGTGCTTGCAAGTTGCAATCATATTTGGATACTTGTCATCTAGTTTTACCTTTTAGACAAATTCATGCAGATTCAGGAAGTTGAAAATGGTTTCCACTGTTTTTGCAGCTATTGTCTGATGTTGTGGTGTAGTAGTTTTGGATTTTTAGAACTTAGATTGGATTGCAGTACGAAGTTTTTGTTCCTTCCTTGCTTGGTTGTTAGGACTTCTTTGGAACTTGGATATGTTAACTGAGCAAGTGTTAACAATGTTTGATTGGATTGCCTTCATAATCCCAGATAATGTTGCCTTTGTGATTACCTGATTCATGGGAGGCAAATACCTAATGGGAGTTCGCTAACACTTTTGGTCTTTGTTAGTGTTTTACTAGTACCTCACCGTACATGTTTCCTCACCTCTTAATTTTTTCTGGCTACTTTTATGTAGGCTTTATCTTCCTTGCAAGTAGAGATGAAATGCAATCTGATTTCTCCTTTTGTGCTAGCCTGTGAATAATGGAAAATTCGACATTAGCAACCTTTCCTTAAGAATAATATCTATATATCTTCTCCCGAGTACTCGTTGTCTTTCTCTCCCTGTTTCTCACGTGATTTCTCATTTTTTATTTTTGATGTTGTAAAATTTAGTGTAACTGTTTTGTACTGTGTTCTTGCTGGCTTTTTTCCTGAACAATTTTGTACCGCCGAGTTTTGACATCAAAATCCTTTTCATGTCAAGGTGGACGCAGTTGTTTACTTGGTAGATGCCTATGACAAAGAGAGATTTGCGGAGTCAAAACAGGAACTAGATGCTCTCCTCTCCGACGAAGCATTAACCAACGTCCCTTTCCTTGTTTTAGGCAACAAGATCGATATTCCATATGCTGCTTCAGAAGAAGAGTTGCGATACTACCTTGGCCTTGCCAACTTCACCACTGGCAAGGGTAAGGTGAACTTGGAAGACTCAAATGTCCGTCCGCTTGAGGTCTTCATGTGTAGCATTGTCCGGAAAATGGGTTACGGTGAGGGTTTCAGGTGGCTTTCTCAGTACATCTAGCGAGCTATAGAAAACCAAGATATGTATAGTTCTCAAGTGCTATGTCCTATAAGGTATGGGGTTGGATATTGCCTCTCTCAATGGTGAAATGAAATACAAGCTCTCTAATGCACGATGAAACGTAAAAGAGATTGATGATTTGTGGTCTGTTAGCAATGAAAAGGAGCAACACAACCTTTTTCCTGCTTCCTGCATCATGTTGACTAGGAATACCTTTTTTCTTTTTGTAAACCCATTTTGTTCCATGGAATGGGATGTACAGCCACGTTGTAGATAATCTTTTTCATATATATAGTGTTGAAGAATTTTTTTAGATTTTTTTAAATGCAAGAAATAGATATTGGAATGCATTCTAAAAATTACTTGAAATGAACTTAAATCTCCCAAAATGTCATAGCCCTTGTTATATAATCAGGCTGGTATTCAGTGGCTGTGGCTGCCATGGCTTGTCTGGAACAAGGTTAAAATAGTGTTTTTTAAAAATTAAAAATTTATTTTATTAAATTTATTTTTTTATATTTTTAGATAATTTTGATATATTGATGTTAAAAATAATTTTATTTTTTTAATATTTTTTTAAATATATTTATAAATAAAAAGCATTTAAATTACAATTGTTATTTTATTTCTAAACAAATTTCAAGTAAAAAACTGATTATATCTAAAACTCGGGATTACTTGTTATTGTTATTGTTATTTCGATTTACAATTAGAGATTTTATTTTAATCTGATTTTAAAGCTATATCCGAATCTTATACTAATCGGGTTAGGCTGGACCCAAATTTCTTCATGCAAATGTTACATTCCAAAGCGACACAGACTACCGTTTTTGCCTAATAATTGCCGTCTCCCACCAAAGACCAAACTAGCCCATCCCGAAAATGAAATCAAATCAATCCAGACCGTCCATTCTTTTCACCAACAGTCAGGATTCACCCATTGATGCCAACAACCATAATTCTCGCTTTTCATTGGCCCAGACAGTCCATCCTGGTGACCAAACCCACCAAAAGCTACATCAACCAATAACAAGATGCCACCTCATACTCACATCCAATGAAATGAAATCTCTCTCTCTCTATATTCTCCAACTCTCGAACACTTCCAGCAATCTCTCTGCCCTCTCTCTCTCTTCCCCGTTTTTTTAATCAACAAAAATTGATTAATTCAAGCTAGAAATTTTGTATAAGACAGATGTTTTTGGTTGATTGGTTTTATGGGGTGCTAGCATCACTTGGTTTATGGCAAAAAGAAGCCAAGATCCTGTTTTTAGGTCTTGATAATGCTGGCAAAACCACTTTGCTTCACATGTTAAAAGATGAGGTACTTTTTTTCATTTAATTTTTGGTATATTTTACTTTCTGGGTCCTGTTAGTTTGCTGATAAATTGCTTGAATATTGAGTTTTTAGGCTTAAAGATAGAAGCTTTAATTGTTTTTAGTAAATTTATGGCTACTTTGGATTATAATACGAACTGGGTTTTTGTTAAATTTTGTTGAGATCGAATAAAATGAGGTATTTTTTATTTATTTCATTTTATTTTCAGTGAATTATTTGTTTTTTTATTATGTTTATGATTTTTTTTTCAATCTGTGTTTTGTTTGGTTGCTGAGAAATTGCAGGAACATTGAATAAAGGCTGGAACTTTAATTGTTTTTAAGTTGTTTTTATGCTAAGAAGTCAATATAAACTGTATTTTTTTTTGTTAATTTTTTTTTTCAAGATGGGAAAAGATAGAACGTTGCTTGTTACTAAAGTTTTTTGGCTAATTGGGTTTTTGTTTGATTTTTGTCTCTATAGTTCAAATAAAAAATATACGGAAAGTTTGATTTTTTAATAAACCACTGCCTTTATGTCAAAACTTTGGCTCTCATTGTTTATTTAAAGTTCTTCAACTTGAAAAAATAAAAAATAAAATTAACAACTGATGTTCAATTTCTTTATTTGTTATATTTAATTTCTAGGTCACAAAAAATGAAAAATGAAAAATGAAATGGGTTTTGTTCGGAGTGTAAAATCTTGATTCAATAATTGGAAGTTTGAAGAAATGAATAACTTTTTAAATGGTTTTCGTTATTGAATTTGGGTGTGAGCAGAGATTGGTGCAACATCAGCCAACACAGTATCCAACATCTGAGGAATTGAGCATTGGCAAAATCAAGTTTAAGGCTTTTGATTTGGGTGGACATCAGATTGCTCGTCGAGTTTGGAAAGATTACTATGCCAAGGTTGTTTATTTACTCTCTCCCAAAATTGCATATAGGTTTTTGGTTTCAATGTGGGGATTGGTAGTTCATTGTGATTGCAAACGTAATTTCAATACTTGTGATTGATATTTGCTAGTTTGTGTTGTTTTCTCACTTCTGGTGATGTTAAGGTCTGGAATTTTGGTGAAATAGTTCAGAAATCTGGTGAAGCTGCATAAAAAGGTTAAGGAAGTGTAAGTTACTGTGTGATCAGTTTGGATATGTTTACTTCCCAAGTGTTAATCATATTCATATGGGAGATACCCTGCCTCCATAATCCCAGATAATATTGGATTTTGTGATTATCTGATTCATGGGAGGCTAATAATGAAATAGGAGTTCGCTGATAGCACTTTTGGTCTTTGCAATGTGTTTCGCTAGTACCTCACCATACATTTGCTTTCATTTTGCTTTCAGGATAATTTTTGCTGACTCTTGTTGGATGCTAAGAGAGATGAGCTGCATTCTTATTTTCTACTTTGAAACATAGAATGCCCTGGTTTTCAGTTTACTTTTTATATTTTTGGTAATTGGTAGTGTATGAATAACTGCATTGATAAAATGGCGTATTATCAACCTTTATTTAAGAATCATCTGGGTGAATTTTATTATGTTCTCCTGGGATTCATGTTTGCCCTACTTGTTCTCACATGATTTCTTAGCTGTTTCAAGTTTTTGTTACATGATGAATAGATGACTGTTAGAATGTTATTGTCAGATTGGTTTGTCCTTTCTGTGTTGTCCTGCTGAGTTTTGACATGAAGTTCTTTGCTTGTGAAGGTGGATGCTGTTATTTACCTGGTAGATGCTTATGACAAAGAGAGATTTGCGGAGGCCAAGAAAGAATTGGATGCTCTCCTCTCTGATGAAGCATTAGTCAATGTCCCCTTTCTTGTTTTGGGCAACAAGATTGATATCCCATATGCTGCCTCAGAAGATGAGTTGCGTTACTACCTGGGTCTCACCGACTTCACCACTGGCAAGGGTAAGGTGAACTTGGTTGACTCAAATGTCCGTCCCCTTGAGGTATTCATGTGTAGCATTGTCCGCAAAATGGGCTATGGAGAGGGTTTTAGGTGGCTTTCTCAGTATATCAAGTAGCGAGCTATAGGAAATGAAGATCTGTTTAGCTCTTAAGCTCAATGATGTTGCATACTGTATTGGTCAGACATCGTCTTTGTATAATCATGGTTGAAGGTATTTCCACGTTGTTTGATCCTTTGCTTTCAGTAAAATGGCATACATGCTACCTCATGTCCATAATTGAAAGAAAACCCAGAACCGATTGATGATTTGTGGTCTGTTATCAGCAATGAAAATTGTCAATACTTCTTATTCCCTGCTGCCTCATCTCTTCCTTGACACTTGAGTTTGTTACCAAATGGCATGTCCATTGTTTCCAAGAATTCAATGCCGCGAGAATCTTGTATTCAATTTGCTGTTTACTGCAATTTTGTATCTTCTGTTGCTTCACATCAGAGGGAAAGTGATATTTTTCCGGTAAAAGTTACACCTTTTCGATACCTGTGAGCAAGTTGTACTTTTTTGTTTTTTGCTAGTAAAATGTAAATCTGGTGCCCTTAAAGTATCCTATGGTAGGGCACATGAATCTCCACCGACAAGAGGTGTTGTTCTTGAAAATGGTTCCTTTCTCGGATCAAAGTATCTTGAGGTCATTTCCATTAACCTAAAAAAAGCAGTCTGTTGTTTGTAGGCTGAATCTTCGCTTTTTTAGTTAACGATCTTAAACACACAAGCTTTAATTTAACAATCAGAAGAAAAAAAATTTAAAAAATTAACTTTTTTAAGAAAAAAATTAAAAATTAATAGTCAATTATACATATTATAACTTAGTTTTGTTATAATTAATCATAATCACGGTTTTAAAACCTGACCAACCTATCACGATGCAGGTTGAATAACAAAATAAAATAAAATAATGGATGGAGTTATAATTATTTTCCTCTATTGATCATCACACTATTAGAATTCAAATTATTCATCTATTTTTTAGACTTGACATTAAATTTAGTATGAATAACAAAATTTGTATGAACACAACCAAAACCTGTGAGAAAGTTTTACCTCTTTTTCAATCTATACTTTCTTTAATGATTTGTGTTTCAAAGAAACTGATGGTCGATGATTCATCGAGTAAATAGCAGCATAAATTGCAGCCTCATGCTTGGCCTGTTCATTAATGGTTTTTTTTGTTCATGCGCTCAACAACACTATTCTATTGTAGCGTAGTGGAATTGTTTTTTTCCGTCCACATACCATTTGCAGCACTTAAAACCTTCATGAATATACTCACCTCTGTTATCAAACCTCTCCATCTAGTCTATTCTGATCTCTACCATGGCCTTCCATTTTTTGTCAGACTGGTCGTTTGGCGTGGGCATATCTTTTCTTGAGCAAGCTCTGTCCCCCTTGTTCATACACGAGACCGTTAAATGACATGCATGATCCAATTATGGAAGATCCACAGAACTATCATCTTCATCAAACCCGTCTCCATCAACTATAATCATCAAGGATCAAAGCGTCATGAACCTCCTTAATAGTAGTAGCCTTTGAATTCAATTTCTAAGTATTTGATAAAAATCTCACCATCTCCATACCATTGCAGGCCTTGCAAATGAAAGAACTCAGGTGGGATATTGATTCAAGCCTCTGTTAACCAAAATGAAATTCTGTAAAACCACAGTTCAAAATCTCTCAACGAACAAACATGGATTCACTCTCAATTTATGAGCTATTATTTCACTTGGTCTCTTGAACATTGGCTACCGAGTCCAGCTGAGCTCTGGAATGATGTACCTGGTCAACTCACGCAAGCAATGCTTTTCAAGTCTCAACAAAACCCCCACAAAGCAGAACTACCAAAAACAAACAAAATATACCTTCACAGAGTCCAGACGACTCAACCAGGCAATCATGAACCAAAAGACGTCCGAAATCTCCAATGGGCAATCTGCCCTATCATATGCATCAAAAGTCATTCCGAAAGTTCATTCAAGCTATTTTAAACTCTTTTCTGAGAAGGATAAAATAATGGCAATTCCATATTTTCACTCCATCTTCTCTTCTGATTGTCAACAGAGCTAGAGAGAGTCATTGTTGGTTGAGCTAGTATCTGCATCGAAACCAAAGGGCAATGAATCGTGACCTGTATGTTCCTTCCCTGTTTAAGAAAAAATTTAAAAAGATTGAACGTACAATCACTTCGTTGAAATATTCAGGGGCTCTGATAATGTCAAGCAAAAATGCAACAACTTCATGTTAAATTAAAAGGAATTCTAAATGTCAATTGTTCTCCAGAATGAGAAACTCTGATGTTTGCAGCTTGGTTTAAAATATTTAAACATTCTGCTTTATATAAATAAAATTCTCCAAGGGAAATAATGAGATAAAAAAAATATAATAATATGATAATGATTATGATGCTTTGTGTAAAAGCTTCCAAAGGAAATAACTATACAAAAAAAATATAAGCGGTGACAGTGGAGTGATAAGGTGTCGGTGGACATTTCTTATTATTATTTAAAAAAAAAAATCTAAATCCAAAATCAGCCTTATTATCTGCATAGCTTGCATATAATTATAGTGGACTTTTTCTTGCTTTTCATAACCAGTTATTTAAGGGTTAATTAATAACATATTTGACATTACGGTTAAAATATTATTTGTTAAAGATTTAATTTTTTATTTAAAATTATTTTTTTTAAAAGAAATTTCTTGTGAAACCACGTACCTAAATATTTAAAGCTCAGATGGGGATTATTCAACTACAAATAACAAATATATGAAACTACAAAAAGAAACAATATTATATAAATAAATAAATAAACAACTCCCAAAATGGGGATGTAGCTCAGATGGTAGAGCGCTCGCTTAGCATGCGAGAGGTACGGGGATCGATACCCCGCATCTCCATCCTTTTTATTCTTTTATTAAAGATAACATGAAGAAAACTAACCTAGATGATGTCAACTTTATCTCTCAAATTTGACTTCTAGGCTTCCAAAACAAGCACAAGTTTGGTGGCTTACTCGCCTACATACCTTCCTTTTTAGTCCATTTGTTCCTTGCCATTTTACCTAAAGTACAGCAGGCTACCAAGTTCAACTACTATTCCATTACACATCCCCCAAAATAATAATAATAATAATTTGTACTACTTCATATAGCTAGCTGCATTGTCCCTCCAATTCAATTTGTTCTACCAATTCGAGAGTGGTTTTCATCTTTTCAAGTTGTAATGGCAATCTTAGCTTTGCCAAAACCAAAATTCCTTGCCTTCACTCTAATTTTCATGGCCAGATTGTGCTGCTACACAGGTTATACCAATCACCATCACTTAAAAATTCATTTTTTTCCCCTCCCAATCCTCATGTGATCCTTTTCTTGACATTCTTTATGCTTTCTTGGATTCAAAACTAAGCAGGATATGCTCAGGTTGTCCCCGGACAGATGGTTGCTAAAGCATTGTTGTGTTTGAATAACAAGATTGTATGTAACTAGTTCATTTCCATCCCTGGTTGTGTTTTTTTTTTTTTTAATTGTTGTTGTTTACAAGTTGGGCTAGATGGCATGCAGATTTATTCAGGATGTGACAAGGCATATAGATTAACACAGAGTGGGAATCTTAATGTACCTGCTGAAGCAACTGACCTATTCTGTAATGGACCTTGCTTAGCTGAGACAAGATTAGCGCTGAGTTGCATTAATTATGTGATATCAGATTTTCTTTTCTATAATAAGGCTACTGTAAGAGACATAACTTATGCGCTGAGTGCTGGTTGCAGCTCCACCAGGCAAAGAGGTAATAGCACTGCTGTTCTCTTTTTGTTTCACAGTACTTTTTTTTCACGGTACTTATGGACTAACCCCTCGCTTAACTTCTGAGTTCGATCCTTAGGACACCATCTAGGAGAATTTATTCTTCTGAATTTCCTTGACGATATGCGGGGTGGGGCTTTAAGATCGCTTGAGGAGGGGACTTATTTACTATATGATAATGGCACAAGAATATAACATGTTCCTGTTCTGTTTACTTTAGGTGACTTCAATGTGGCAAGGTACATCAATGGTGAAACAAGTAGTGCATCAAGTTTGCCCAACTTGATTGGATTCTATTCCTTGGCTCTGTTCATTTGGTGGAGGCTATTGCTCTTGTAATGTAACTCATCAAATTGCAAGAATATACTACAGGACTTATAATAAACATGCCATCCAAGTTCTAAAATGAGAGAATTTATGAAGTTGATTTTACTTTCTAAATTGTTTATAGAATATATACTTGGTGTCAAGATATTTTGTCATAAGATAGACCAACTTCTTCGTACTTTTTTTTTTCTGATTATTCTTTTCTACCTCTTATGCAATTGATCCAATTAAGATGATGATTCATCAATAAATAATTAAAGCAAAGTTAACGAATAGATCAAAGAGGTAATAGCACCTATGCAACATCAGATCAGAAGTATATTCTTTCAGTGGTTGAACTCCAGACATCACCTATATATTTGGATACAGTGAGTTAACCATCAGAACAAGAGGCTTTTGTAATGAACCATGCAAGTACATGCATGAGGAATATTTTTAGCTTGTGGAGAACTTGTTTGTTGGAATCTGGATGAAATTCCTAGACATCGAATGGCCATCACTATTTCTTATGGGCTACATACTAGATACGGGCCTTTTCCTAAGAAAATACACTGGCCTGATCTCAAGCATTGATGAGGATATTCCTCAGCTTGTAAAGCACATAGATAAAGTAAAAGGGCGTCACTATTCCGTAAGAAGAAAACGGTTGCCATTAAAGTGGAGATGAATTGAGGAATGAATAGAAACAAATTGACTAGTAGAGATAATCAAGCAAACTATTAACTGAAAATTTTGAAACGTTTTTGTTCTTAATTATTCCATAACGGCTAGCCTTCATTAGTCTATAATCAAGCAATTATCAGTAACATTCTAGTTCTTCAACAAGAAAAGCCAATGAGATCCCTTTCTTACAAGAAACTGAAGCCATTTTACTGCCTAATACGTTACGCTCATTAAATGGATACAGCCTATAAAATGCTCAACATCTCATGCCACTTCTTCATCACTACCAAATTAAGCAACCTTTCCTTTTACATTGTAAGCAAAAATTTCAGCAAACTAAGTTGAAGATATGGCGTGCCAGTGTACCTCCTCATCAAAGAGTGCCTTCAGTGTAGAGGTTCCAAAGGAGGAAGTCACTACTCAGCATGAAACTGTGGTGGTTCAAGAGGTTGCAACTCCTGCTGTTGCTCCTCAGGAGGTGAAGACTGAGGAGAAGGAAGACAAGGATGCTTCTATTGACAAGAAAGAGGAGCCTGTCAAGGCTGAAGCTGGTAGTAGTAATTAGAATAAAGGATGAATGTTTGAGTTAGAGTCAATAAAGAGGGAAAGAGGGTTTCAATGTTTTAGCTACCTTGTTTAAAGAGGGTTTCAATGTTTTAGCTCCCTCGTTCAGGTCAATTTTAGTACTGGTAGGTTTTAGTGTTGTTTCTTGTTTTTGCTGTATCCACTTAGTATTTTTTCTTTCAAATGTTTATGTTGAGATCTTTCCTTTACCAAAGTAAATGACTCCTAGTTTTTTCTTTCCAGAGTCATTCAAAATAGAAAGAAATGAGGCATTAAAACATGTTTGTTTTTGTATTTTAAAAATATTTTAATTTTTTCTGTATTTTAAATTAATATTTTTTTTGATATTTTTAAGTTATTTTAATGTGATAAAAAATAATTTTTAAAAAATAAAAAAAATATTATTTTAATATATTTTTAAATAAAAAAATATTTTAAAAAACAACTACATTCCAAACAGGTTTTATTCCATAATTATAAACCTCATCTAATTTTCTAAATTGAATTTTACTTTAAATTTAGTTTTTCTATTATCAAATGTTATTTCAAGTTTTTCATTAAAAAAAATATTAATAGTGGTGGAGGAGGGGTTGGCAGGCCTGGCCCTACAAGAAAATGTTTTCTTGGCTCCTGCCTTATAAATATTTATAATTTTAGTAAAAATAACTAAAATTTGAATTTTTTTAAAATAATTTTTTTAATTGAACCTCCTTTAATTTTTTATTCTTGATCCGTCCTGATTATTAAAAACCCAGTTGACGCACTCGTTTAAGAGTTTGTTCACTTACCTCGTAACCCAACTTTAGCCTTGAATTTGATCGGATCCCATGCTGGACTTGCAAGGATAGTAAATTCAATAGCTTAATTTGTAAAGCTTGAAGAATTCAATATTTTCAGAAGATTAATGATTAGTTTCCATTAAATGATTAATACTTTCACCCTCAACATTACAGAAAGAACACCGGGCATCTTCCCTCCTAATAACTCCTCTGCTACCAAGGAAACGTGCTGAGACTACCATGAAGACATCAATTTTTGGAGGAGCATGACTCTTCCAAAGGATATTAGGAAAAGAATGCTCTCCTGGAAACAAAATACAATAAAAAAAATTGGTGCCTGATCTTGAAGAATTTATATTTTTTTATAACTTCAAAACGTACAATATTTTCAGAAGATTAATGATTAGTTTCCATTGAAAAGATAATTGGTTTTACCAAAACTAACATTCTCCAAAAATTATGGTAATTGTGAAAAATTAATGATTCCATTAACTAAGAAATTGAAAACATTTGCTGCACTTAAAGGGTGCATTGCATTAACCTGAATGAGGCACACACTGTGATGACTAAAGGGTTTCAAACATCAATGCTTGTCAACATAAAACGAGAGGTCACACTTTAATTAAATGAAGAAAAACAAGAAGTCTTATATAGTCCTCTATATATAGCATTCCTTCATCGTTGTTTTATCTACCACCACATTAAAAAGATATAGAAGTTTTTCTGGCAAAGTTTAAGCAATGGAGAGAGAGAGCAGCTTTTCTTCTGAAAGAAGCTATGCAAGGCCTGTGTTTGCTACACCAAAGGAGGAAGTCAAGACATGGAATGTGAAGTTGGAAACTTCAGTAGAGAATAAACCATGGTATGCTGTTCCTTCTGTCAGTGTGAAAGCTGAAGAAAAACCTACTGTTTCTGTTAAGAAACAACCTGCTAATTTCTATGCCCGTTGTATTGGTGGATAAACATTGATGTCAGCAAGTTAATAAGAGGGAAGTGGGATGTTTTACACAGTGCTTTTTGTTTGTTAATATGGCCATTTAGGGTTTCCTGTTTCTCAGTTCCTATTGGTCTTGGTTTGTGTCCCATTTTGTTATTGCTTCTGATGTAGAAATTTGGTTTGTGTATGGCTTCCCTTATGAATAAATAATTTCTTGTTTCATGACCCTTTGTCTTTCTATAACGTAATATGTGTCTTCGGTTTAACAATCTTCACAAAACAGATGGGAATTAAACGTAAAGAAGGGTAAAATCAGCTGTTTGAGCATCATTTTATGAGCATAGAAGTGTTAAAATCATCCAATGACAGTTGCCCTGCTCTAGCCTTTCTACGTCTTACAGCTAAACAAAGCTTTCAAACTTATATTCTACTGCCTTTCGTTGGTGTTTCCATAATTCCAAAACAACCATGACCCCATACACATGGAAGCTTGAGGAACTAATATTTATGCTTTTAATAGATTTGACAAGTGCTAGCTCCCAAGTTTTCTTTTAACAATAAAATTAAAGGGACCATTTATGTCATAGAAATTAGGTGTTGCAAAGGGTACCCTCTAGATTTGATTGTCTTCAAAATACATCGGCCAAAATTGTAGTGTTAGTCCGCCGTCCCCAAACTTCCTTACTAGGTTTTTCTGCTACTTTCACAAAATAGTAGTGCAAATCCTCCCCTCCTTGCACCATAATCAGCATTCGCACAGCTTTGGTTGCTGAAACTCCTTTGATCTTTTGCTGGATGTTGAAAGGTTGCTAGCTAGATGCTTCATTCATTCTTGTATTGCAATAACTAAAGCAAATTTAAGGAATATATCAAAATGAGCTAGCTAAGCATACAAACATTCGCACGCACGCAACAAAAAGATCATAAATCTTTTCTTTCAGTAGTTCAACCTCAGACATCACCTATTTGGATACAGTGAGTTAACCGTCAGAACAAGAGACTTTTGTATTGAACCTTGCAAGTGCATGCAGGAGGAACATTTCTAGCTTGTGGAAAGATTGTTTGGTGGACTCTGGATGAGATTCGTAGACATCAAATGGCCATCACTATTTCTTATGGGCTACTTGCCAGATACGGCCGGGGCCTTAATTTTCCTAAGAAAATACACTGGCCTGATCTCAAGCACTAATGCAGATAATCCTCAGCTTGTAAAACATGGATAGAAAGAAAGAGGGTGTCACTAACCAGTTAAAAAAAGAAAAAATCAATGGCTGCCATTAAAATGGAGATAAAATTAAGGAAATAAATAGAAACAGATAAGTAGAGATAATCAAGCAAACCATTAACTGAAAATTTTGAAACGTTTTTGTTCTTATTAATTATTCCATAACATATAGCTTTCATTAGTCTATAATCAAGCAATTATCAGTAACATTCTTATTTTCTCACAAGAAAAGGCCAATGAGATCCTTGTCTTACAAGAAACTGAAGCCATTTTACTGCCTAATACGTTACACTCATTAAATGGATACAGCCTATAAATTGCTCAACATCCCTGTCACTTCTTCATCATTACCAGATTAAGCAACCTTTCTGTTTACATTGTAATAAAAATTTTCAGCAAACTAAGTTGATGTTATGGCGTGCCAGAGCTGCTCATCAAAGAGTGCCTGCAGTGTAGAGGTGCCAAAGGAGGAAGTCACTACTCAGCATGAAACTGTGGTGGTTCAAGAGGTTGCAACTCCTGCTGTTGCCCCTCAGGAGGTGAAGACTGAGGAGAAGGAAGACAAGGATGCTTCTAGTGACAAGAAACAGGAGCCTGTGAAGGCTGAAGTTGGTAGTAGTAATTAGAATAAAGGATGAATGTTTGAGTTAGAGTCAATAAAGAGGGAAAGAGGGTTTCAATGTTTTAGCTACCTTGTTTTTGGTCAATTGTTTTAGTATTGGTACGTAGTTTAATTTGTGTTTGAAATATCAAAATAAATGATTCCTACCTCTTCTTTCCAGAATCATTCAAAAACATAAGTCAGTGTATATTTTATAGTTATAAAACCTCACTTAACTTGAAAAGTTAACTAACTGACTTTGAGCTAAGTTTTATTTTATCAAATATTGTTTCATGTGTTTTTCCTAAATAAAAAATTAAGTTGACCTGTTGATCAATGAATCAATCCATCCAACCAGCAATCCTCGTTTTAGGCTCAGTCAAACCCTAAGTTCGTCGTTATAAACATGCATGGTAGATTCAACCGCTTAAATTAAAACATTTGCCTAAAATATATTTGCTTACAACTTTAAAACGTCTATTCAATATGGCCAGAAGATTAATGATTGTTGCCCATAAAAAGATAATTGGTACATTCACCAAAGATTCATGGTAATTGTGAGACATTATTGAATTCATTAACTAAGAAATTGAAAACAGTGGCTGCACTTAAAAGGTGCATTGCACCAACCTGAATACTTTGATGACTAGAGGTTTCAAATATTAATGCATGTCAACATAAAACGAGAGGTCACACTTCGATTCAATGAAGAAAACAGGAAGTCTCATAGAGTCCTCTATTTATAGCATTCCATCATTTTTGTTTTTTCGACCACCACACTAGAAAGTTACTACTGAATTGAAGTTTTTGTGGAAAAATTTAAGCAATGGATCAGAGAGAGAGCAGCTTTTCTTCAGAAAGTAGCTATGCAAGGCCTGTGTTTGCTACACCAAAGGAGGAAGTCGAGACAAGGAATGTGAAGGTTGAAACTTCAGTAGAGAATAAACCATGGTATCCTGTTCCTTCTGTCAGTGTGAAAGCTGAAGAAAAGCCTACTGTTCCTGTTAAGAAACAACATGTTAATTTATAGGAGAGATATGGGGACGATCTTTCAACCCATCCGAATTTTGATCTAGATTTATGGGTAGAAACAGGATCGTTTAGTGAACCTGATAAAAATCTGGTGAATGAACTCTCCAATACTACGGCCGAGAACTTGTAGACGGCCTATGGTGTTTTAACTGTTGGAAGCTCCTACTCAGTATTGAACACCCAGCATCAAGAGCTTGTGACCTTATAACAACACTCGGCTTATCTTACTGAAAAACACGAGCAACTCTTGGCAAATTATAAACAACACATGGCTTATTTCATTGAAAAACACGAGCAATTCTCGGTGAATTATGAACAATTTCGAGAAAATTATGAACAATTCCAGATGAATTATAAATAATTCTGCCAAATATTCATGAACATTACCTCACATAAGAATGCTTACGGTAACAAGAAAGAGGAGCCTGTCAAGGCTGAAGTTGGTAGCAGTAATTAAACAAGGAGTGCATGTTTGAGTTAGAGTCAACAAAGAGGGAAAGAAGGTTTGAATGTTTTAGCTACCTTGTTTTGGTCAATTGCTTTAGTACTGGTACCTAGTTTTTAAGTATTGTTCATTGTTTCCTTTGTGCTTTTGAGTCGTAGAAGTGGATCTGTTTTTGGTCAATTGTTTTAGTATTGGTACGTAGTTAGATTTGTGTTAGAAAACTTTTTCCCATCAAAATAAAACTATTTCTTTTTTTATCAAATATTGTTTCAAGTGTTTGTTCTAAATAAAAAATTAAGTTTACTCGCTAAGTGATGAGTGCAACTTGTAAGGATTATTGATATCACATATCTTCACATTGGTATGATATTATTCACTTTGGGCCTAAGCCCTCATGGATTTGCTCTTGGGCTATACCCAAAAGGCCTCATACCAATGGAGATATTTGTCCATCCTTATATACCCATGATTCTTTCCATTTCTAACAAATGTGGGACTTTGGTCGCATACCCAACAATCCTTCCCTCGAACAAAGGACCACCGAGCCTCTCCTCAAACGATCATCATTCATCTGCCCACTCTCTACCAACCAGGATTCTTTGTTATCTACTTCTCTCTACTTCATCGTGTTGGGATTAGGACACGTCCATGAAGCATCCGGAGAGCACTATTTGACTTGAGAGTTTGCTCTTTTTAGGTCAACTCCTTTTCACCGTGTTGGGTTCAGGACACGTCCATGAAGCATCTGGAGCACACCACCTATCCAATAGAGTTGATCCATGATCGTGATCTAATTAGGGTCCACCACCTTTTGTTCGGCATTCTGAGAATTCATCCATCATGATTAATTCTGGGGCATGACTCTGATTCCACTTGTAAGGATTATTGATACCACCTATCTCCACATTGGTATGATATTGTCCACTTTGGGTCTAAACTCTCATGGATTTGCTCTTAGGCTATACCCAAAAGGCTTCATACCAATGAAGATATTTATTCATCCTTATATACTCATGATCCTCCCCATTTCTAACCAATGTGGGACTTTGATCGCATACCCAGCACAACTCATCTAATCCATAATCCAATCAAACCCTAGATTGAGTTTTATAAACATGATAAATTCATCCACTTAAATTGAAAAGTTTGAATACTATATATTTGTTTACAACTTTAAAACATATATTCATTATGACCAGAAGATTGATGATTAGTTTCCATTAAAAAGATAAATGGTTTTACCAAAACTAACATTCACTAAAAATCCATGGTAATTGTGAAGCGTTATTGAAATCATTAACTAAGAAATTGAAATCATTGGCTTCACTTAAAAGGTGCATTGCACCAACCTGAATACTTTGATGACTTGAGGGTGCCAAACATTAATGCATGTCAACATAAAACGAGAGGTCACACTTCGATTAAATGAAGAAAACAGGAAGTCGCATTTCAGTGCTTGGCCTAGAGGTGGAAGGGGCTTGTCTCCTTCCACTGCACCTGGGTTCGAGCCCTGGCGTGCACGCCTGTCACCCCCGCGGTGCCTTACATGCCTACTGGGTTTGCAGGGTATT
>NW_011499913.1:970899-976699 GCF_000495115.2 Populus euphratica | reverse complement strand
TGCAGGGTATTTAGTGGGCCGTGGGGATTAGTCGTGGTGCGCGCAAGCTGGCCCGGACACCCCACGTAAATCAAAAAAAAAAAAAAACAGGAAGTCTCATATAGTCCTCTATATATAGCATTCCACCATTGTTGTTTTTTCTACCACCACACTAGAAAGTTATTGAAGTTTTTCTAGCAAAATTTAAGCAAATGGATCAAAGAGAGAGCAGCTTTTCTCCAGGAAGAAGCTATGCGAGGCCTGTGTTTGCTACACCAAAGGAGGAAGTCAAGACAGGGAATGTGAAGGTGGAAACTTCAGTAGAGAATAAACCGTGGTATGCTGTTCCTTCTGTCAGTGGGAAAGCTGAAGAAAAGCCTACTGTTTCTGTTAAGAAACAACCTTTTTATTTCTATTCCCGTTGTAATGGTGGATAAGCCTTGAATGTGGCAAGTTAATAAGAGGGAAGTGGGATTTTTTACACAGTGCTTTTTGTTTGTTAATATGGTTATTTAGGGCTTCCTGTTTTTCAGTTCCTACTGGGTCTTGGTTTGTGTCGCAGTTTGTTATTCCTTTTGATGAAGAAAGTTGGTTTGTGTAAGACTTCCCTTATGAATAAATAATTCCTTGTTTCATTACTCTCTCTCATGCAATATGTTTCTTCGGTTTAACAATCTTCACAAAACAGAAGGGAATTAAGCATAAAATATGGATATAATCAGCAATTTCATGAGCATCATTTTATCAACATCAGTAGTATTAAAATCATTCAATCACAGTTTCCCTGCACTAGCCTCTGTACATCTTACCGCTAAGCAGAACTTTCAAATATACATCCCACTGCACTTCATTGGTGTTGACATAATTCCAAGACAGCCATGTTTATGTCAATGAAATTAGAGCCTGTAAAGGGTACCCTCTAGATTTGATTGTGTTGAAAATTCATCGGCCAAATTAGTGTTAGTGTTAGTGTTAGTCCGCCATCCCCGAACTTCCTTTTTCTGCTTCTTGCATTGCCATCGGCATTCGCACAGCTTTGCTTTGCTGAAACGCCTTTGAACTTATGCACGATGTTAAGAGGTTGCTAGATGCTTCCTTCATTCTTGAATTGCAAGCCTTTCTGTAAAGGAGACTCGGTAAAACCAGTATGCCAATCAAGAGTAATCGCTCAATCAAAGTAACTCTGCTGGCTTATCGATTAACACTCTGCCCTGGTGTCTTCTTGACATTCCTCTCCCTCATCATCCCTCGTACATTCGCAACTTTGTTCCATCTCTCTTCCTCTGCATATATATTCAACGACAACACATAGTTGCCTGAATTCCATGGTTCAAGATCAATAAGCTCTTTCACTGCAAGACGTGCAAGCTCTATATCACCATGAGTACGGCAAGCACTATGCAAGGAACCCCATAGAGAAGCAATTGGGTTTCAATGTTTTAGCTACCTTGTTTTGGTCAATTTTAGTATTGGTAGTTTTTGAGTGTTTTTAATTGTTTGCTTGGTGCTTTTGAGTCTCCTAAAAGTGGATCAGTTTTTGGTGGCTCCACTTTGTTAGCATTGTTTCCTTCTTATTTATGTTTATGTTGATTTGTGTTAGAAACTTTCCCACGTCAAACCTTTTCAGAATCATTAAAAAAAAGAGAGGCATATTACGGTTAAATCTTATAGTTGTAAAATATTGTCTGACTCGACAGATTAGAGTCTAGCCCATGGCAGGTTTCATTTATAACAAGATTTAAAAAAAAATCATCGCAAGTGTTGATTTTTTTAAAAAAAAAGTCAAAATTCAGGCTGAATTACTGATTCACATGTTGATCCACCCAACTAATAACCAAAATCCAAGATCAGGTAAAATTCCAAGTTAAATCTTATAAATATGGTAAACTTAAAAAATTTAATTTGTAAAGTTCGAAAACTTTATTTTTATTTATAATTTTAAAACACAAGATTGATGATTTGGTGTCATGAAAAAGATAATGGTTTTACTAAAACTAACATCACTAAAAATTCATGGTAATTGTGAAACATTATTGAATTCATTAACTATGGAATTGAAAACAGTGGCTGCACTTAAAAGGTGCTTTGCACCAACCTGATCAATACTTTGATGACTAGAGGTTTCAAACATTAATGCATGTCAACATAAAACGAGGGGTCACACTTCGATTAAATGAAGAAAACAGGAAGTCTCATAGAGTCCTCTATATATAGCATTCCACCATTGTTGTTTTTTCTACCAGTAACACACTAGAAAGTTATTGAAGTTTTTCTGGCAAAATTTAAGCAAATGGATCAGAGAGAGAGCAGCTTTTCTCCAGGAAGAAGCTATGCAAGGCCTGTGTTTGCTACACCAAAGGAGGAAGTCAAGACAAGGAATGTGAAGTTGGAAACTTCAGTAGAGAATAAACCATGGTATGCTGTTCCTTCTGTCAGTGTGAAAGCTGAAGAAAAGCCTACTGTTTCTGTTAAGAAACAGCCTGTTAATGTCTATTCCCGTTGTAATGGTGGTTAAACGTTGGATGTCGGCAAGTTATTAATAGGGAAGTTGGATCTTTCACACAATTGCTTTTTGTTTGTTAATATGGACATTTAAGGTTTCCTGTTTCTCAGTTCCTATTGGTCTTGGTTTGTGTCCCATTTAGTTAATGCTCCTGATGAAGAAAGTTGGTTTGTGTAAGGCTTCCCTTATGAATAAATAATTCCTTGTTTCATTACTCTTTCTCTTTCTCTCATGGAACATGTTTCTTCGGTTTAACAATCTTCACAAAACAGAAAGGAATTAAACATAAAATGGATAAAATCAGCTGTTTGATCATCAAAATGGTAGTCCTAAAATCATGCATTGACAGATGCTCTGTACTGTCCTTTCTACATCTTACCGCTTAACAAAGCTTTTAAACATAAATTCCACTGCCCTTCGTTGCCATTTCCATAATTCCACGGCAACCATGACCCAATACACAATCTTCTATACAGCACAGACATACACATGCTGGAAGCTTCATGAACTGATATTCATGCTTTTATGAGATTTGACAAGTAATGTCTCACAAGCTTTTTATAACAATAAAACGAGAGACCATTTATGTTAAAAGAAATTCGGGGTTGAAACAGGCACCCTCTAGATTTGATTGTCTTGAAAATAAATCGGCCAAAATAGTATTTAGTGTTAGTCCGCCGCCCCTGAATTTCCTTGCTAGGTTTTCTACTACTTTCACAAATTCTCCCCTCCTTGCACTTCCACAGGCATTCGTGCAGCTTTGCTTGCTGAAACTCCTTTGAACTTATGCAGGATGTTAAAAGGTTGTTAGATGCTTCGTTCACTCTTGAATTGCAAGCCTTGCTGTGAAGGACACACGGTATAGCCAGTGTGAGAATCAAGAATAATAGCTCAATCAAAGTAACACTGCAGACTTATCCAATAACACTCTGCCCTGGTGTCTTCTTGACATTCTTCTCCCTCATCATCCCTCGTACATTTGCAACTTTGTCCCATCTCTCTTCCTCTGCATACATATTCGACAACAACACATAGTTGCCAGAATTCCATGGTTCAAGATCAATAAGCTCTTTTACTGCAAGGTGTGCAAGCTCTACATCACCATGAGTACGGCAAGCACTAAGCAAGGAACCCCATAGAGCAGCATTTGGAGTCCCCCCAGGCATGGTTCTAATCAGATCATAAGCCTCCCTCACACATCCACTACGCCCTAGGAGATCAACCATGCATCCATAGTGCTCAAGTTTAGGCTCGATTTGATGATGCTCCACCATTGAAGCAAGCAATTCCCTCCCTCTTTCAAACAGTCCTGCATGAGCACAACATGATAAAACCCCAACAAATGTCGCATCATTGGGGCTTTCCCCTTCGTTCATCATCTCCTCTAACAATTCAACCCCAAGTTCACCATTCCCATTAAAAGCCAAACCCGAAATTAATGTGTTCCAAGAAATCACATTCTTTCGAGGCATCTCATCAAATACCCTTCTAGCAGTCTCAAACATGCCGGATTTATTGTAAAAATCCACTAGTGCATTGCCCACAAACACAAAATCTCGATAAAGCCCGCTTGATTTTGCATAAGAATGAATCCATTTCCCAACATCAACAGAACCCAAACGAGCACAAATAGGTAGAACAGTAACTACGGTTGCCTCATCTGGCTTAAATCCCCAATCCAGCATACCATGAAAAAGTCCTAAAGCTTCACTATCCCTCCGACTTTGTGCTAGGCAAGAAATCATGATATTCCACGAAACAACACTCCGCTTTCTCATCTGTCTAAACAAACACAACCCCATATCAACATCCCCTCTCTTACAAAACCCACGAATCATCAAATTCCAAACAATCACATCTCTTCGATACATTTCATCAAACACTTTCTCAGCATCTTCCATTACCCCACAAGAACTATAAAACTCTATAACCCCAATTCTTATTGCGCTAAAACCCTCGAACCCAACAACAAGAACCTCCTTGTGTATACATTTCCCAAGTTGAAGCACACCAAGACTTGAACACGCCTTAAGCAAAGGCGCAAGCGTGTACTCATCCGGCCAAATACCTCGATTTTTCATTGAAGAAAACAAACGGAAAGACTCTTCAAAGGGTCCATTTAAAGAATACCCTTTAATCATGGCATTAAATAGGATTATAGTGGGGTTCTGGGTTTGCTTAAAAATCCGATTCGCATAGGCCATTTTGTTTAGTGACCCGCAAATAGAGACGAAATGGGAAAGGATTTGGTTGAGTTGGTTGAGACCATGTCGAAGGAAATGTGCATGTATCTCACGGAACTGTGTTCGGGTTTCGCGCCCGTGGAGAAGGCGCAAGATGTTGCGCTCAATCTCCCTGCAAGCTCTGCTCATCCTTCTTCTTTCTGTTTTACCTGTAACAGAAATTTAAAGTAAGCGGGGGTTTGCCGGGAGTTCATTAACTGTAATTTAAAACTGGCAAAGCCCTTCTTGTTTTTTTGTATGGTGGGTTTAACTTTATTATAAGGTTAGCTTAGTTTTGAAAATAGATCAATAGAGAATGAAATTGGAAAATATTTTGAATTTATTTTTTAAAATCAATTAGGTTATTTGAAATAATTTTTTTAAGAATTTAATTTGAAATAAATTTTAGATGACTAGATTCTAAATTGACCTCTTAAGACGGACATGAATTAAATTTGAAAATCTAATATTTGATTCAATAATAATATTTGAAGAGTACTCCAATTAGTCGCCATATACAACTCATAAAAATTAAACAGCTAGCCATTGATGGAGCTCCAATGCTCCGTGAAAAAACAGGAGCCATAGTAGCGTGAATGTCCATGCTCCAAGGAGAGCATGTAATTTAAGTGGCTGTCAAGCTTCTATGATTGTTTTCCATTGGAAGCTCAGAGCTAGCTTTTATTTTTCTCGGTGCATCTCACTTTTCGTTGTGACTAACGCGATTGACATAGTCGTCCAACACTCACAATCTCTTCTCTGCAGACAGTGCTTTCTTTTTGAATTTGTCTCACTGACACTCGCAGACACTCACAAGCTGCGTGATTTTATCTCTAGTTTGATTCGTCTGTGGTTTCTTCAAAACCTGGCATGCTGCTTTCAGGCATGGAGATTGGAGAAGAATTTGAGTTTATTGTTTGCTAGGCCCGAGTTAAACGCATTACCCAGATGCAGTATTAGCTGTGGTTTTAGCAGTGAAGATGGGATCATCTATTTATTTCGTTTTTATAACGTGCTCTGTTTAAGTTACCATGTACCCCTGTATTCTGGACATGATGTTTGCTTAATAATTTCTTTGCTTGGTGAAAGAGTGTTT
>NW_011499913.1:951720-970889 GCF_000495115.2 Populus euphratica | reverse complement strand
CCCCCCCCCCCCCCCCCCCCCCCCCATGGATATTGCTTTCTGTTCATTTCTAACAAATTGTGCAGTGCAAATGATTGATACTAATGTTTTTGTCTTTGAATTACTTCTTTAAGAATAGAGTTGATCCGATGACTAGAAGCATGGAAATGCCGAGAGAAACTGTGTAAAATGAAAATAAATAAAAAGTTAGATTAGAGTCGTGAAAATACTATTTTCAAAGTATTTATTTATCTAAAAAAATATATATCTTAAATATAACTAAACCCTTTAAATATTTAAAAAGATTAAAAAAAAGGTAAAGAAAAGAAAAATGTGTTTGTCTTTTTGTGTTTTATGTGAAGTAACATATTTATTAGACTTGAAAACATTATAACCAAACATTATGTTAATATTATGACCATTAACAAAATAATTATATTTTAAATTAAATTTAATAGCTGCTCATCCCAATAATTATGGATATCAAAATTGATTATAAAAATTAAAGAATTAATTCAAAATGAATTAATCTCATTAATATATTAAATATCAACTTTTGATATTATAAATATTAGAAATATTTATATAATAATATTAGAAATTTTATTGCTGAAGCTCATCCATTTTCATGTAATTTACTACACAGTGAAAATTTACACTTGAAAGGAATTTCTTTTTAAGATGAGATAAACATCTTTCTTTTTATTCAAAACTACATCCATACGGAGAACTGCGGATGATGTGATTGATAAAACAAAACCATGGCAGTTGGCTGAAATTGTAGATCCCGGGGGTTGTGGATTGGTTACCTTGCTTGAGAGCAGAGACACCTCCAGCAAGGTGCTTTAAGTTTCTTCTAATGTTCATGTTGTTCCGCCTGATTTTCTTGTCTGATAATATGTCACCCTTCTCATTTTTCTATCCAGGTGGTTGGTCTTCTATACACAAATTCTGGTGCTGGCATGCTGTTTCCAGGAGTAAATGTTATTCAGAAGCTTTGGAAATGGCCACACAACGAACAAAATCCAAGTGGAAAGGTAATATGTGGTAAAACAAGTTTGTTGATATCTAAAGTTATATAAAACAAGTAGCTAAACTGAGTTTTCCCCGGCCAGAACTTTGAGATCGGCTTCATAGTCCCTATGCTTCAACGGCTTCCTTCGCACCGGTGGCCCTTTCGCTGCACACAGCAACAGCATTAGACCATACTTGTATAAAACCCAATTCGGAAAAAACCAGAACAAACATGAACAAATGCAACTATTTGCTTGTTAGAGAAACGTTTTTCTTGAGGTAAAGTTTTTAATGTGAATTAAATGTTTAATACAAACCATTGTTTTGAAATATTGGAGTAAATCAATTTGTATCCAAAAATTACATGAAATCCAGAAAAAGGAAGGAAACCGAAACGGAGGTGAATGAATTAAAGACAGAGTTATAATTGTCTGAAATTGATCTGAAGGGGATTATCGAGGAAGCTCAAATACAGATACATTCATAAGAGACGAATTCGCCTTCCTGGGCACCCACAAGTCCTCCATTTATCTACGTCCCCATGCTGCCATGTCTCTCCTCCTGCTCGTTTTTCTTGCACTTTATTCAATTTCATCGATTCCTGTCTTTAAAATCTCGAAGAGAAGATGTGAGATGGTCAAAGAGAACAGTTATACAACGGAGCGGACACTCCTATCCCTCCAAAGACGCATTAAAGATAAGTTGGGTATAGTTTCTTATTGTGTGTCAAGAATAAATCCCGAGAACACCAGCTTCAATGGAAGGAGTTGTTGAAAGATTTAGAGAAGATGGACAGATGGGTTGCTCATAATCGGTGACAGATTAAGTTGGTGGGACCATACAAACGTGCGATGGTTTTAGGAGTGGGTCATCATCTTGTGAGCCTCCGGTGGAAATCTCTGTCTGCACTGGTTGAAGAGGTGAGACATTCATTAATTTATTTCTTTAATTAGGTAAAATCCAAGATTTTAAAGCTAGGGAAATTTATATTTTCAAGAGGAGTTAGATTGGATAGAATGACTGGATAATGAGGAGCACAACTTGTGAAAGTGAGTTATACAAACAGCTTTATATGATAAATAAATAAATAAAGGATTTTGATCAGTTGCTCGTTGTTATGATTATACTTTGTTTGTTTCTTCAGCCTGTGTCATATTTTAATCTTAAGCTTTCAATTTCTTAGCTCCTTGCTTTAACATTCTATTGAGTAGTTTCTCTGGACTGAGGTTTGCACCGTGATTTAGGGAATGATTGGTATTGAGATTGTTATTGGTATTAAGATTGTTATTGTGGTTGTGATTTTAAAAAAAATATTTTATAAAAAATATTTTTAATTAAGATTGATTTGAAAAAATATATATTTAATTAAAATTATTGTTGGAATTAAGATTGAATAAAAAATAATTTAATATATTTGGTTAAAAAATATTTTTTATATTAAGGTTATAAAATAATTAAAAATATATATACTAATATTAATAATAAATTTAAATATTATAGATTTAACTACTATTATTATATCATGAAATAAATAATATTGATATCAAATATTTTTTATTATTCCATTAAAATATATACAATATCATCACATACAAAATTGATATAACAATGACTATATTTTATATGGTTTCTTAAGTACACAACAACAAAAACTGAATTAATTTACTTGTTATTAAGCAATTTTCTTCTAGTTTTTCAAATAAATACAATTAAAATAAACATAAAAACTGATTTTTTTAACTGAGTCGAACCCGATAAGAATATAATTAGAACTGTGATCAAATTTCACAAATATTACACCATTATGTGATATTTTTTTAATTTATGTAGTGTTATTGAATAATATTAATACTAGTTTTTTGAGTAAAACTCAACTGTTTAAAAAAAATATATAATTTCATTACATATAAAATTTATTCAACAAGAACTATAATTTTCATGATTTTTTGAACGGATAATAAAATTAGATACAATATTATTAAGAATAAAATTGAGATTACAGTACAAGCTAGTTTAATTCTCCTTAAACTAGTTTTTTTAAAAAAAACATTACTGTCACATTCACATAAACAATACGAGTAAAATCAATTAACCGCACTGGTTTTTTTTTTAAAAAATAAACTTTTAACATAAACAGTACAAGTAAATTAATTCACTCGCATTGATTTTTAAAAAAAAACTAATTTAAATTTAATGAATAATATAAGTGAATTAATTCATTAGCACTGGTTTGGAGCCATGCTCCACTATACAACTTCTTGCCCCAAGAAAAACAACATTTTGCTGCTTTTTAAAAAACTACAATCTCATCTTAATTTTTAGTGGATTCTATTAGTGAGAAGCAGTTTTGTTTTATTTTTAAATGATATTGTGAGTATTTGTTATTATGGATGCAAGTGAGGTTCACCTATAGCTATCATTTTTAATATTTAATAAGATTAAAACATCAGTTTTTTTTTCATGAAATCCATTGGTAACTGTGGTTTGTCATAGATTTTTGAGAAACAATATTTTATTACTTCTCATCTAAACATTAACATAATAAAAATTTAAACTTGAAACCTAAGAAAATTTGAAAAGAAATCTAAACATTAGATCTTCTTAACACTATTTTTGAAATCAATATGAACTAGATCTTTTATTAGAAAATCAAGAGATCATGTTAGGTGTTTGGTCTAGTGGTATGATTATTATTTTGGGTGCGAGAGGTCGCTTCTTTCAACACCCCTGTTTTTTAAGCTTCTTCTCCATCTTGATAAACATTCATGGAAAAGCTAAGAGCACAAGAGCAGAACTTGCCATTCTTATTGTCTTCTTGAGTTTTTGTTCATACAAGTCCAAATATAGAAATGCAAGCAAGACTCAGTTTCAATAGTTAGAAGAAGGATGGAAGACGTCCAGTTTTTCAGACATTCTATAGTCGCTCAGTATCTGTCTCATTTAGGACTAAATTCAAAGTTCCCACCACCCTGCATCCGTCATTAAATGCAGCTCGGCCTGGATTGTGTTCTAAAACAAAGATCGATAAAAAATTAAACTTGTTGATAAAAATTAATTTTTTATATATTTTTAAATTGTTTTGATATATTAATATAAAAATTTAATAATAAAAAGATTGTGACGGGAGTATTGTTTGCAATTATCTGGGGAATGTTAACCCGTATATAAATAAACCCTTATAAATTAGAATATTTATTAATCAATTGATATATTATTTAAATTTCAGATATAAATCGGGATTGAACAAGAATACAAGTGGGATTGGCTTAGAAGTTAGGTTGTGGCCATATCTATTATAATAGCTTGAAGATAACTATAGCTAAAAAAAACCGAAAACAATTTCATGCCAAGGAAATTATTGTTGAATTTGGGAGAATTTTGGCTAGAGTGTATAGGAGAAATTGTCATAAAATTTATGTTTGAGTGAGGATAAGAGGGAAGTTACTCCAAATCTTGTGGATTATGTGTGCATGACCCAGCATCCCAACCCACAAGCATGACGTGTGGAGTTTTATTCATTTGAAAATTAATGTTTGAAAAGAGGGAAATTAATTATATTAAAAATAATATGATCTCTAAATGCAACTATTTGGTTTTTAGAAAGGTGTTTTCCGTGTGGTGAAGATCTTAATGTGAATTAAAATATGCAATACAAACCATAGTTTTGAAGGATTGGAGTAAATTAATTTGTATCGTGGAACAAGTTTTATGGTTTGAGATTACTTTAAGAATATAATAGATTGAGAATTTTAATAAAACCTCGGAGTTTTAGAAAGGTTAAAGATTTAGAAAATAAAGTAAAGGAGGATAGGATATGGGTTTTGTGAAAAATATGATTTGATTTACTTAGGAATGAAAAATATATAATTATTAATTATTAAAAAAAAATCATGCATGACAATAAGCATTCATGGATTGCTGTATTCCTTTTCTATTATCCCGACAAACATCCAGATATTGGGCCTCAAGCAGCTCAACAACATCGTTCTTTGCCAAGTTGCTTTCTCTTATCTAAACATTTAGAAGCTCATAAATACTCTCAAAAAGTTTGATGAATTTATAAGGTTGGCATGTTAGTCTAGTTGAAGGATTGGGATAAAAACTTAAGGTTTAACTCATTAAACCAGGAATGGTCTCACGGATCTTTTCAATCAAGAACTGGCTTGACAAGTTAATATGTGACTTGATAAACCTAGTTAAAACAATACTATTTTGAATTAACTAAATCAACTCACAATCCGGACATGGAGAGAGGTAATGGGTGGAGAGGGGTTATAATAACTTTGATTCAATCCGGCTTCTCAATATGCACAAATCTCCCTTCCCCACTTCTCGAGTGCCACTAGCCAGGCTCACAGGTCTCCCTTAATCAACAGGCAGTCAAGAGGAGCTGGCTGCTCGGGTATTCGAGGTTTCTTTCAAGAGTGGATTTTTAGGGCGCTAAGAAATTTGTGTAAAGATGAAAAATATGTGGCAGCGAGGTGAAAGGGATTCTCTGAAAAGCTCACATGGATGGTGCATAACCCAACATTGCCACCCAGGAAAGCTTGTATTGCATTGGACCCCACTACGTAGGCCTAACATGTGGGATTTTCTTTCTCTGAGAAAATGTAGAAAGAGACAAATATGTGCTCTCCAAAACTTCTACCAAGCATACAGCCTGTGATTGCGGCTGTTCGTTTGACAGGAAACTGGATTTTCTTTGCAATAAACTAGGTTTCTCCAAAAGCAGAAGCTTGAAACCTCGTTATAAAACCTTTTGTTAGTTGCCAAAGAAAACTTCTATTATAGTTTACAGTCATTAAACCAGTCAGAAACAAGGTACAGAGTGTATTAACCTAATTATTTTTTTAAAAAAAGAGTCAAAATGCGTTGTTTTTTTAAACAGTTTTTCCCAGTTTCGGTCGAGACGACTGGGTTGCTGCTCCTTTTTAACCGAATCATAGTGTATAAACTCTCCTTCTGAGGTGGTTAGCTTTCAAGTCGGTTCACTAAGTTAATCCTGGTTTAGTTATATAGCTAAGATTACAGTTTTCCTATCATTTCAGGATTAAAAAAAAGTTCTTATTGAATAGCTGGCCAAACTTTCTTTGACACAAATTGTTTGACAATGGAAATTCCCTTTTTAGAAAAAAAAAGAAGAAAAAAACAGAGAAAGGAAACAGTCCAGGCAGATAGCGATAGAACAATATGTTGAACTTCAAATAGACTTTTCAGGTCCGACCCATGACTTGTGTCATCATTTTGATTCTTACGATAACATGGAAATTTGGATACGAGCCCGTGTACAATAATGGAGTGGAGGGGCCGTGATGTGATTTTGCTACTATTTTTTCTCAGGCTAAAAATTAATGTGTCCCAATTTGATGGACCTATCACCTAACACATGCAAGGTTGGTGCTCAGATTTGAAAAGAATGTTTAATTGATGAGGCGAAAATAACGTATAAAAATAATTTATTCCTAAAATAGTTTTTAAAAGAGAATGAAATATAACCTCCATTGTCCTTACACAAGGGTTCAAAGCGGAAGGATAAGGAGTAAATGTTCTCCATTATCCTCTCAAAACGAGTAGAACAGGGAACATGCTCCCCATGTCTCAATCTTTTCTATTCCGTACACTTCCTGTATTTGTTGACCCTCTACTTTCAGATATGTATAGTATCAGCAGCATAGCCTTCATTTGCATGGTTAAAATGAGAAGACACAAAAAAATAAAAGAAAGAAACGAAGGGTTTCTCCTCCTGAGTGTTTAAGTTTACGATAACGATTGGGGTTTTTTAGATATAGTTTAGAAATGCGTTTTTTAGATATAATTTAGAAATGCATCGAAAATTATTCCTTACATCGATAGATCATAAAATTAATGTTGTTACTTCGGCTGTTATGTTCCTTCCAAGTATTCAGACAAGGGTCCATGAAGGAGGACATCAACATACAATTAAGTGAGTTTTCTCATCTTATATCCTTTGTGAAATGATGGGGTGAAATATAATGATCAAAGGATGAGAGGCCCAGATAGAAGAATCCAAAAAGAAGAGCAGAAATTTGCTAGGGAAGTTTAGAATGACTACAAACTATATCAAGATCAAGCATGTCTCATTATCTCCAACTCCTTTATGTCATTGTCTCATCATCTCCTCTACGGGACCATGTTCATGTCCAAGAAACACCATGCCCCATTTAAATAAGATTATAAAGCACCCATTAGCAAACTCAATCCACATCTAGCTAGATTGCTGGGGCAGATTGATCAAGGCAGAATAATTTAAAGATGATTAAGGGACAGTGAGATTTGTAATGGCCCCAGATTTTGCAAAGTTCGTCAAGTGATCTTAGATTTTGAAAAGGCAAAGGGGTCACCTCACCCCCTTTTCTCTACATTACTATTCTCGTGCAAAATATCACATGTGAATATCAATATGAAATTGCGTAAGCAAGATACAGCCAAAACAACACGAAATCCGTTTATAATTGTGGGTCAATTTCGGAGGCATCATCGTGTAATTGGAGGTGATAGGGGGCCTCTACTACCTAACATCACAGAATTATGTGTCCTCCCAACCATGTGTACGATATTATTGATGCAATAATCCAATTAGTGCACTGTTTCACATCAATCCCACTTGTGATTTACACCTAATATTATCAAATCTCAGTCAAATTAGAACTTGGGGCAGACGGGAGTAATTACTGGTAGAAATTGATATTGATCTTTCTCTAGGCTTAAAACACCCTATGAGAAAGTACAAAATACATAGATCAGGGACAAACTTCTCTTTTAAGCTAACAGAGAAGAATATCCATCAATAAATACATAAAAATACAACCAAGATTTAACAAAAAGGAAAGTAAATTAAAAAAAATCATAAAATGTATATACAACTTACAAGTTCCTTTTAACACATTTGACTACTTAATTACCTGGATGAAACAGGATTCAAAGCTCTTGCAAATCCATTCATGGCTCCGTAACCCTTTGAACTGAACCCTAAACACCCCAGTAAACCTTGTCTGTAAGGCAAAAATGTCTTCTTTCTCATCTCCTCAGCTTGTGCTTTACTTGCCTTATAATGTAACTCATGTGGTGATGCCGGTACTCTCCTCTTGCCTATCCCATTCATTGGCTTCTTCCCTGAAGAAGAAGAAGAAGAAAAGCCATGCCCACTATTTCCCTTCACTTTCTGACTCTCACTGCCAACATTAGACCTACTATTGTTGCTGCTGCTAGCCTTCTCTTTTGACACACCAAGTTGGACACCAGTACTTTGTTTCTTACTCTTCTCCTTGACTGGTGAGAAGGAAATGTTAGACCAAAACTTGTTGTTGCTCCTCCCTTCACTCTTGCTTCTATAAAGAAGATCTTTCAAAAAAACCCATTTTTTTGAGTTCCTTCCAGCTGATGATGACCTTGAAGATGATGCAGACGCTGGAGGAGTATCAGTGCCAACACTAGTTGTAGCCTCATCAAGCTTGAGACTGTCATCATTAACTTCCAAAGAAGTAATAGACCCATCAATTACATTCTTGTTTTCTTCACCATAATCTTCAAACTCAAAAGAAGTGCTTCTCAATGGTGACATGGATCTTGTTCTTCTACGTAAAGATTTGTTCTTTAACCTCAGATCTCTTCCTCTCGACATACTTTCACCATTAGCACCAACCTTTCTCCAACCCTTCATGAATTCATCTTCATTACTACTATCTCCATCTTCCTCTTCATTTTCAAGATCCATCAAAGGAGATAACACCTGGGGTCTCTCCAAATGAGAAGACAACTTCATGGGGCGGATCTGACCATTCAGGAAAAGCTCATCAGCTGAACTCATGGATCCGGGTTGACCCGACCCGCTCAAGCCAAACCGTGCAGAGAATTCAAACTCATAACCAATAGCCACACTATTATCAGGCGAAGAAGCAAAGTTCGCCATTGCCTTTTCGGCTGATGTCATTGCGAAATGCTTTGGACTTGCCGGACAACTATAAAAGAACCCACCATTAACGGGTCCGGATCCAGGTCGACCGGGGCTAGAAGGCGCGCTAACATAAGGTGTGGAACAGGCACTGTCAAAGTCCTCAGTAAAGTAATGGGTTTCTAAAGTTTTGCCATTATAAGGGTTTCCAAGGTCTGTTTTTGGGTCTGGTGTGGAGGTTTGGCCATTTTTGTTCTCACTCTGGGTTTCTTGCAGCTCCATTTTTCTTTGCTGCTTGCGTGAGAACGACAGAGAGAGAGGGAGAGACAAGTGTTGGGGTTGCTAAAGTGCCTGTGTTGTGCAAGTAAATAGGGGTTTTGAGACTTGGCTGGGTCCTTAAATTGCCCTTGAAGATGATGAGTTATAACATCTAATGCCACTGTCTTTTTCATTATCTTTGACTAGTGACATTTAGATTTTGGAAATTAGAAATCCTTAAAAAGAAATTAAATGGGTTTTTCATGTTTCGGGATTTCCAAATAATGCCATTTTTTTATTTGCAAATTCAAATGGAAAGAGGTACATTGAATCTGTGGGTTTTAATTTTCAAGGGGGGAGAATTTGGGATTTTTATTTCTTAATTATCCCATGAAAATTTCAGGGAGTTTGATTTAAGCAGTAATTTTATACATATACAACAATCATATGGATGATACCATTAAAAGTTACACTAGTTTTTTTATCCATTTTAATCTTAGTTGTTAAATTTGATTTGACTTGGGATGTCAGCCTAATCACTAATTTATCTAGAATTTAGTTTAAGTTAAATTTTATTTTCAATCAAATTAAGAATTAATTTAATTAAATATAATCCACATGTTCAAACTCCAATAAAAATTTATATAGTTACCTTTAAAGACTTTTTTATCCAGAAAAATGTTATTTTATTTATTTTTTATTAAAATAATATTATTTTAAGATTAAATGGATAAATTTGTTAGCCAAATCTTATATCGAACTCAACGGCTATAATTTTAATCATATACTTCCTAATGTACCGGGTAGATTATTAATTGAAGACAAGAATCAAAGGTATTCTGAACTTATGGAATATAGACCATATTATATGTTATGCCCGCGGCAGCCGCATGCTGTTACAAGCTTATGATATAAGTTGTATATTATCATGGATTTATAAAAAAATATATAAAAAAGTTTTTATAAAAAAATTATTGGAATTTATATTTTTTTTTAAAAACTACAAAGATAATATCAGAATAAACATGAAAAAATAAAAAAATAAAAACTATGTAAATAAACAATATAACAATTGATAATATTTTACTAAAAAAGCTATAATTATAATTCTCAATCAACTAAATATTAAAAAAATCAATAAAGATAATTTTAAAAAAATCATTAAAAAAATATAAAAATCATGTGATGAAACATTGTAACAATTTATAATATTTTAAAGAAAAAACTATAAAGATAAGTTTTTAACTATCTCAATATTAAAAAATTAATTTTTATAAAGATAATTTTAAAAAAATATAAAAAAACATTGAAGCAAAACAAAAATAATGTGAACAAATATTTTAGCAATCGATAATATTTTAAAAAAATTATAAAATTAAATTTTTAATTAATTCAATAATAAAAAAATAAAATCAATAGTATTATTTTTTACTTAAAAAAAATAATTGCTATATTTGATTGCAGAAAGAATTGAAGCAGAATCATTTGCGAGCCCGTATTGCAATGTTCGTGTAACCAACCTCCTTTGATGGCCAGTACTTTTTACAAAATCTTTAATGATTCAGGAATTATTTTCCAATTTACTGAATATCTCAAACTTCGAGTGAAAGATTCGAATTGATTGTTGGGAAATGTTTTTGAAATTATATTTTTTTAAAAAAATTATTTTGTTATTGTTTTTATATATGATGATATTAAGAATAATTTTTTAAAATTAAAAAATATTATTTTAATATATTTTTAAATAAAAATTATTTTAAAAAAGATAGCACTGCCGTCTTCTCTTTCAAGATATTTTTGTTTTGAAAAGAAACTAGACCACAGAGGACAAACTAGTGACCTTGGATTAAATTTTATTCTAGCAATATCTAAGATTTTATATCGAGATTTCACTCTCAAGCATATCAAACGATTTTTGTCTACAAGTTCATCGAGTCTCAAACTAGTATTTTTATCCATCGAGAAGTCTATTAGAATCTAAACTGTAATTCTTGAAATACAACAGACAAAATGTTATATTTACGTTTAAGCAGTGCCTTGACATACAATAGACAAATATAGATACGACAAGAGCATGGCTGCCCAGAAAAACAAGAACAAAGATATAATAAAAATATTTATTCTCAAGATATTTGTTCAATGAGTATTTATTATTTCAAAGTAAATATATCGAATTGCTTTCCCTCGGCTATGCTTTCGGCATGGAGTTAATGACCCATTATTTGTACGAACAATTAATGATAAAATTTATAACCATTCGGCGGAGAGCGTAAAGGGTTTTGTAACGAGGATAAATCGAGGCAAAAAAAGAGGAAGCAGGAAGCAGAATGTCATGAAAAAAGGTGTAGACATTGAGAGAAGAGTAGGGATCGAGGTGGGAAAACGGGAAAGCGAACATGGACAAGAAATTTACGAGCAAGGCAGCACGTTTGGCCTCCTGCCATGGCCATTTGTGTGGGGCTCTTTGTGCTTTCTCTATGATGTCATACACTCCCTCTCCTCCCCCATGAAGGCCATTTGGCCTGTCACATGTGACCTGTCCTTGTTCCATTCTTCATGGCAGGATGTGTGTGTATACATCAGAAGGGTACATCTTCGACCCTCAGCCCTCCGATCTCCTCGAGATCCACGCATAGTAGTACACTGATCGTGCAGGGTGTCACCACTCTCAGAAAGAAAGCCTAGCTAGTGGAGCTCGACTCGTTCGGAACTCGCGATTTTTCGAGTGATGGATGGAGAGTTGACATTCTGGGTGTTAGTTTATTAATGGTATAAATCATTCTTCATTTGTCATAATTTAAAATAAAATAAATGAGGGATTTAAATGGCTGATGAAGGTAGAACAACCCTCTAAGAAAATGCATGAAAATGGGTGCGTTGATCCACTGCAAAACCCATCTCCTCCTAGGGCTTTTGAGACATTAAGTTATACCAAGATTCATAGGATCCTAACTTTTGGGCAGCTACCACGAGGCTAAGGTTCTGTGTTTTAGCAAACCCTGTTTTCTAGGTTTATGATTTTTTTAAGAAATATTTCTTGCGGTTCGGAGAGCCAAGAGATCATTATCTTAAGTAAAGTAAACTGCCAATCCTGTCTTAAACAATTCATTAATCAGAATAAAGATTTCGTGCTAATCTGTTGACAATATTGCAGAATACACTGCCTCTTTTCAGTGGTTTCTCTGTCCAAGAAAGAAGAATATTGGTGTCCTTGCATAAATTAAATAAATGTATAATAACCCAATCCAGATCTGACATGTGGACACATAGCCTATGGCACGCACCAGTTCCCGGAGACAGCCAAAAAAAAAACTACTTCCTGTGGACGGTTCTATTTAATGAAGCAGATCGAAATTTCTCTACTTTTCATATTATATTCTGGGAGTGTTTATTTCTGTGTTGTAATTTTTTTGTTTGCAAAAAAAAATTAAATTGTTATTTTTTTAAATATTCTTAAATATTAATATTAAAAATTAAAAAATTATTTTAAATTTTTTTAATTAAAAGATATATTGAATCACAACACTAAATACACACGTTGAAAATATAAATAGTATATCAAACAATAAATAATGTTTTGATAAATAATTAAAAATTTAAAAATAAATAAATAAAATGGATTGGCGAGTGATTGTAAATTCTAGAAAAAAAAAATTACACTCGTATTCATAATAATTAAACTTAATCCGAATTATTAATGAATTGGATAAATTAACTTGATATAGTTTAAATGATTTTAGTCTTTTTATAATTGAAATTAAGCTGTTTCCAAAATAAAAATTATCCAACTCAACTTGACCATGTGACCAATGATGAGCTAATATGTGAAAAAACAACATGGTTTTATAGGTTATTACAAGTAGCCAACAGGAATAAATGAACTCTGTCTAGGCTAGCTCAATTGACGACCTTCCGACGAGTGTTATTGGATTCCTTTTCTATTGAATCTTTTGTTTTCTTTAATTAATTGGTTTCATATTTTCAATGGTTCATTGATTTTCCCCATAGTTATTGAATCTCAAAGGGAAATCTAAGATCCATTTGACCTGAAACCCAGTCAATCCATCACCCAAACCCAGCTTAGTTTAATAATTATGAATTTGCCTTCTCTGCAGGTGTAGGGGATAGTGGATAGTGCCTATAATATCATATATACTCACGACATTGACGTGGGCATATGCCATTTACTGTAAATTTGTAATTCTTGAAACATGTATTTGCATGCAAGAAAGTGGTGAAAATAAGATTATCTCATGCCTGCTGTGCCAACAGGCATTCCGCCTGTGATTAAATGTTACAAGGCCTAGCCTGGTATATGATCTGCTAAGCCCGGATCAAGGCCTAATCAAATATTCAGACAGAATTCTAATTGTTAGATTGTTATGCCAGTAGTTGACTCTGACGGAAATCTGGAGGGAACCAAATATCTTAGGAAGTGAAAAGTGCACTTAGAAAATGGAGATTACAGATGGTCAGAACAGGAAAACATGCAAGGTTACGAGTGGTGATCATGTTCTTGTTTCCTCTGTCAAAATCAAAGGAATGTAAGGTCAACAGGTTACCTTAGATAAAGTTGATGTTAAATGAGAGGAAGACCTTCTTGAAGGGCTTTACAGGGGTATAAATCAGAAACCAATTCATCAACCAAAGAAGTTAGAATCCCATTCTCAATCTCTAGACCCTCTTCAAATGCTTCTATGCTAAAGTCGAGCCATTTCCCATGCTGAGTGCTCATGTCCTGGTCTACAAGCTCATCCACCATCATGTCTCCCATGCTTTGCCAACCCAAAATTTCCTTGAACAGCTCCTCTGCCAACCACCCCTTCCTTTGAAACAATGTTGACAATCTAGCCCATGCTTTGCAGCTCCCTAACAAAATTTGTCCACATTTAAAGTCCAGGGATTCACTAACACAGTCAAACAAGAGCTTTCGAGCAAGCTTGGAGTAATCTTCTTCGTTACTTTCCATCCCCTGGTTTTGATTCTCCAACTGATGAAAAAGACTGGGGTTTACGACGTTGGAGGTTTGACCCAATGAGAAATCTTTCAGGTTTTGCTCTGCACTGACAAGTATATCCCTCATGAAATCCAGTTCCCAGTCGCTTGATTCCTTTGATTCTGTTATGCTGCATGTCCTAGTTGTATATTTTCTTACCACATCAACTGTAGATATTGAGGAGGCTGAGTCTGATAGCTCGGTTTCACCCTCCATTTCTACAGATTCATTTGTTGAGCAATGGCTACTTCCTGAAAATTTTAGTATATATTTTGGTCACTATTTCCATCAAAACGTAATTTTATCCAAAAAAGAGAGAACAGCCCGCATCACATTATGAAGATCTTAAAAGGTGCACACAACCCCAAACCTGATTTGTAAAATTAGATGTGCTTATCTTCCTAATTATCAGTCACAAATTACCACCACTAGGTTCCTAATTGGCATTTCAATGATATAGGTTTATTTCCAAATTATCATGCATGACGTGACAAGATTTTTCCAAATCCAAATACATTGTTAGAAACGGAAGTACAAGAGAATCAGGGTACAGCTTTACCGTTGAGATATGAGCAACTTCCACTTGCAAAGGAAGGTTCGAGAATCGAAACTGGGCTGGTACGTTGACACTTGAGTTCTTTTCCAGTTTCACTGTAATTGCTGCTACTGCTTTGCACTTCCATATCTTCTGATTGCTGAAAAGGTTGTCCAAGTGAGATTGTTAGGGAGGCAAATAAGCTGTGAACCTATATTCACTTCTGAAGATGAGAAATGCTAATTGAATTATTTTTTGTCAGAACTTCCAATCCCATTAGCATCTGCTTAGCTTTTCCACATACAGAATTCTGTATGCTAATGTGCCCATTGGTTAAGTGGAAGGTATTGGCAACAACTTGCACACAGGCTCCAAATTCTACGGATAAAAACAATACAAGGACTAGCATCTGCACCAAACCATTACCGACTAAAATCCAGACTCTTTAGCACTCGCAAAAACAAAAATCAGAAAATCCAGGGGACAGCTTCCAGAGCAATTATACCTGACTCAGAAATTATATTAAAAAAAAAAAAAAAAAACAAGAAGAAGAAGGTATTGGCAATAATTTGCACACAGGCTCCAAGCTCCACAGATAAAACCAATACAAGGACTGGCATCTGCCCCAAACAATTAACAACTAAATCCAGACTCTTTAGCACTCGCAAAAAATGAAAATAAAAAAATCCAGGGTACAGCTTCCAGAGCAATTCTATCTGACTCGGACATTATCCGCAATGTAAGAGAATATACCACCTTTACAGCAGATCTTGGAGAAGAAAGTAAGTGCCCATTTTAACTCACGCAAAAGATTTTTGACTTGGCAAAAACAAAAACATGTATTCTTCCTACTTTATCTACTATATCTTTCATGATATACATATACAATACAGTAGAGGCATGGAATAAATTAACCTGATTGTCAACCTCTACCAGATAGGTCACCTACAAAGGCATCTACAACATAACACACATGTTACCTACATCAAAGAATCGAACTAAACTTTCAATTCTTTTTAGAGAATTGTAATGTTACTCACATCAGGAAAAGCTTATCTTGAAACTGAATACTGACAAAAAAAAATAAATTGAATTCCTACTGTCACTCGAGCATATCAAAATTCCAAGAAAAAAACAGATAATGTAGATCACAGATGCCAAAAAAGGAACGATGCATCTGCAGATTGTGGACATATGACTGACCTGCCACTTTTGGTTCATAGCAAGCTGTGAATTTTCCACCAAAATACAATCGAAGTAACCTAGGCTGTCTGACTTATCTTTATCATGAACAACTTGAAGCATCTTGTCCAGTGCTGCGGAGGAGGTGCTTACCACATTGGGAGTTGATGAGTTTTGAAAAATGGACAAAGAAGTAGAAGAAGTCTCCTCTCTGATCACATTACAATGGGAAGACTCTACTTTATTTGTTAATTCTCTCAGTTTTTGTTCCAAAAGAACACCCAACACGTCACCTCCCATAACATTCAATCCAGGAAAATAAGACATCGAACTTTTTAAGGAGGGATGATCTTTACTACCAAAAGAGTCGATAGCAGAACTGCTACATTTCTCAGACATTTGTCCAGATGACTGAGAGCTAGGTGTGGCCCGCTTTATGGGAGACGAGAACGTAAATGAAACAACATCCATGCCACTTTTCCTGTTATCCATGGCCATATTCATGTTCCCATCCATTACAACATTACTTTTTGTAGACATTTCATCCTTATTGAAAGATACATTAGGAATAGCATTTCTGTCAATTTGGAGATCACCATTGACAGAACGTTTCTTCCGAGCTATATTCTTAGTTTTCTCCTTTTCAGAATCTGTCATGGCCAAGCCCATCTTTCTGGGCACAGTTTCAGGCTTTACAACAACCTTTTTTACAGTCCTACTTTGTCCAACAGAACCACTAGTGGATTTTGTTTTTCTACCTTGCTGATTAGACACTGAATTCTTCAAACCTGAACTATCTTTATTGGGTACAGAATTTTGCTTGAGGTTATTCTGCTGAAGCACATTACTGGTCCTGCTTTCAGAGATTCTCTTCTGTACAGTATTTTGTGCACGAGGCTGGGTCTTAAGCATCTGGTTTGCTTTGACCTCATTCTGTTCCTTCTGTTTCACAATACTCTTACTTTTCAATGTTGATCCATCCCTTCTTTGACCATTAGTGGACTTTGCTTGTGCTGCAAGTGGAACAGACTTCCCCTTGTTCTTCAAACTGCTGGGAGTGCCTTTTTCTGAACTTGTAGAAGCCTTGGAAGATGACAGGCCTTCTGGTCCACTCCAACTCTTGTCACTTTGTTGTCCTTTTGTATTCTTGGCAACAGAGGATTCACTTGATCTTTGGGGATTAGATGCGGTATGCGCAGCAGCTTCCATTTTCTGTTTCAAATCTCGAATTCTCAAAGGAACTGAAGAAGTCCCGATTGATGGAACTTTACCACTACTAGTTGCCTTAGGATTTGCATCAATTATCTTTGCAGCTGCCTCCATTATGTAAGCCACATTCTTTGTTGGGGTGAATCCAGGATTCTTAATAGGTGACAACAACTTATGGTGGGTAAATGGAATTGATTTAGCTGATTTTGGAGGCAATGTTTCAGTTTGAAATCTCTTACTTGGCCGGTTTTCCACCTTATGCGGCCTCAATTCCAAAGAATTCCAAGCATTCTTGTTCTCTTGCTTATTTGGAACGTTGAGGTGGTCCACAGGGTTATATTCACTCCATAAATTAGGCGAGCTGCTATCATATTGAAATGCCCTAAGAGAGCGTGAATCAAAAACTAGGGCAGACGAGGGCTCAGCAACATTTGATGTAGGCAAAGAATCCAGACCCATAAGCCTTGCAACTGCCCCAGGGGCCCTTGTTCCATATCCTTCATCACTAGTCATCGATGAAGCACAACTAAAGTCAGTACTTCCTCTGTTACTCAAGTTTGCTCTTCTATCATCCAGCTCCCCCTGGGTGTACAGGAAAAACAAACCGTTAATCATGTTTGAGATTTTATAATAACTAAAGGATAGTAGAAAATAAAATTACAACAGGAGAGAGATGAATTCTCACCGCCTGAAGCAGAAGCTTTTCCATTTTTTCAACATTTTCTTTTCCTTGCTTTAATCCTTCTACAATCACAACACATACAGACATAAATCAAGTTAAAAACTGGACAACTTAGGAAACAATCAGAAATTACATACGCACAGCCATAATCTTCAAGACAACAACTATACCAGGTAATTCAGAATTATTCGCAAACAGCTTCTTCCGAGACTTCCCATTCCAATCAAACAAGTGAAAAAGGCCTCCTTTTGAACGTTTTCTCTCACCCTCCATCATATTATCTACAAATCATAATTGAAATGGTCTCAGCAATAAGTAAAACCTAGAAGAACCAACTTCTAATAAATTCTATCGAAGTCATTTTTAACCTGGAGAACGATTCAAATAGGCAAATTTGTCTCGTCAAAAACCCAAATTTACATCTGCATTTTACAAAATAATCAAACAGAACCCATCAGCCAAACTACATTGCCATCAAGTTCCAAATTTAAAATTAAACAAGCTCTAAAGATGAATTGAAACACAATTAGGACACAAAAGATTAGACCTTTAAAAACCACATCCACGCCTAATGTCAGCTACATTGCTCATTCAGCAAGCAAAAAACACAAAGTGCTAGATGTTTACACACAAGTGGAGAGGTAATACAAAAATAACTACACTAATTACCAAGTAAATCAGATCCTTCTTTAAATAACCAACATTGCCAAAATCACAGGCATTACATAGCCAAATAACCTTCACTTAACTGGAAAATCTTTAAATTAACAAAAGAAAGCAAAAAGAAAAGGCAAAAAACGATTCATGTGATTCAAAATCTTACTTGACATCCTCCAAGAGTCAAGGTTCCAACCGTTACTCGCATAAACAGCAAAATCAACCAAATCCCATTTGCCTTTGAACCACATAACAGATCGAAAGCATCCAGAAATAACTTAAATCGAAAGGGTTTTCTTCAAATCTCACAAACTCTGAACCATTTCATGTGAATCTCACTAGTCAACCCATACTATCCAAGAATACCACATTTTTTCAAACTCCAAGCTCTCAACTTTGCCTGTAAGAGGTTTTTTTTTGAGCAAAAGTTAACAAAACCAGATGCCTGAAGACTTAAAAAGTAGGTTTTTTAACAAAATGGCTGGAAAATGAAGTCAAGAAGAGCCAAAAAATGGTGACATTAGCAGATAGAGGGAAACACACTGAGAGATTTGGGGTGCACGAGGAATGGTCCAAAAACATGCGGTTAAAACAAGCCAGTTTAAAAAGAGTAAAAATGTGTCAGTCTAGAGGGAGAGGGAGAGAGGGGATGGTGGACTACCTGTCTTGTGCTGTTGATGGCATTAGATTTTTTTTTTTTTTTTTTTTTTTTTTTTTTTTTTTTTTTTTTTTTTTTTTTTTTTTT
>NW_011499913.1:928258-951703 GCF_000495115.2 Populus euphratica | reverse complement strand
TTTTTTTTTTTGATTTACGTGGGGTGTCCGGGCCAGCTTGCGCGCACCACGACTAATCCCCACGGCCCACTGAATACCCTGCAAACCCAGTAGGCATGTAAGGCACCGCGGGGGTGACAGGCGTGCACGCCAAGGCTCGAACCCAGGTGCAGTGGAATGAGACAAGCCCCTTCCACCGCTAGGCCAAGCCTTGGTTTGCAATGGCATTAGATTTTTGAGACGATGAGACACTGCTTTGACTTTATGGCAAGACTGCAAGAGTTTGATGAGTAAACTCCTGTGGAATTGTGACTAAAAGAATTGATTTATTAATATAAACAAGTGAACCAACCGGGTGTTTGTGGCCTTTTGGTTTTCCAAAGTTAGTGATGATTTTTCAATTATTTTTTACATAGATCAAGATTAATCAATTTTTTTTCAAGTATGGTAAAATAAATACAATCCATTTTTTCAAGTATGGTAAAATAAATACAATCCAATCCATATTAAAAAGATTTACAAATTATTGGGATTAGATTTAGTGCATTGATGTTAAGCCTATCTTTTTTGTTTGAGCAAGAGATGTTATTTATGTTAAAATTCATAAGGAATTTATTAGTCATGAATGTGTATTTTTTGAAGTTATATATATATATAAAAAAAAAATTAAACCAAGGTAAACAAAGAAGAAACACTTACTTGATCACTAAATGTTGTGTTTTTTAATGTTAATGATTTTGACATTAATGTATCTAAACCATTTAAAATCACTAAATAAAAACATTTTAAGAAATTGATAATTATTAACCAGACATATTTGATGAAACACTTAGTTGACTATTTGATATGTGTTTTGTAATGAAATGCATATGTTTCTATGAAAATATATATTTAAACTAAAAATCATCATAGTTAATATTGTTATAAGTGAATTTATGATTTTAACATATTTTAACGTCTCAAAAACATTTAAAAATATCAAATCATTCCAAAAAAAATCATTCTCAACCCAAATATATTTAAAAATTACACTTTTAATCCAAAAAATTACCAAACACAATTTTCAAAGTCAATATTTACACATGCCATTTCAAATTGTTGACCATCCGCGTCCTTTGATATTTTTTTTAATTTTAGCATGAGTAAATTATGCATAGATGAGAAAATGGCACCGACCAAGTGATTTCGTGTCAAACGTAAAATACTGATTTTACAGGATAAACTAGTTTCTAATTCCTAGATTGCATATACAATATAATATATTATCGGTAAATTAATAATATTGATTAAATAATATTTTTATTCGTTTCAAATATATTAATTTATAGAAATTTAATACACACACCCACACACTAAATGCCTTTGAAGGAGATTGATTGATCCATTCTCATGTCTAGCAATGGTGGCACTCTTCCCTATCCTCCCACATGGCTGCTTAACATGGTTTTGGGGTTCTTTGGACCTACAAATTGATGGGTTCCACTTGGTTTAATTAACCTAAATCAATTACCAGCACTTTTCTGTGCTTCTTCAAGGCTAAAAGGCACAGAGATTTTGCTATTTATGCACTCAAAATTGTCTATCAAGGCATGAAGACTTACTCGAGTATAATGATGGGAGTCTTTGTTCAACTTTAATGTCAACAATCGAGGGTCGATGCCATGTTGTTATCTCTTGGCACCACAAGAGGAAAGAAGAAGGGGAAAACCCTAGATTAATTATTAGATCTTTCAATTTGGGATACATGGTACAAGACAAACCTCCATTTTCTCAGTCAGATTTTGAGCAAATGTTCTAACTTTTGGCATGCCAATCCAATAAACTAATTTATTAAGTATCTCATTGGAAAAAAAAAAAAACTTGAAGGTAAATCCGTGCCAATATTATTGTGGAGGTGGAGCGTTCGGGGTGGGATGAAGAACAAGTAGAGAAGAAGGATATCAAGTAAGAAATATAGGGTTTTGACTAAATAGGGTTTGCGCATGAATAATCTTCACTCGTGGTTTTATTCTACAATATAATTCTGATACATCGTGTATGTATTCTTGACAGGATTACAAGTTTAAATAGATCTTAAATCAATCTTTTTTGCTTGATGAAATCAAAAACCAGAAGGAGAAAATAGTAGAAAATCTAAAATCAACACAAGAATCAGGAAAAAAACCAAGGAAAAATAACAATCTAGCTCAAACACCATCTTCGATGCTTAATCCGAGAGAGTCTTTCAGAGAGGGTTGATGCAAGCATGCCAAACTATAATCGAACCAAGTGTTAAGAATCATCTAAGAGAATTTAACCATAAAAATCAATGGTAAAATAGAAAGTCATGGCTTTTTATTGCCGAGTTGCTGGCATGGCGTGACCCTGTTTATAAATATATATGCTAGGCAAATCTTTATTTGGCTGTGCTAGACCTCCCTCTCATGGTTAGGACTTTCATTTTCTTCTAGCCCGACCATATCATCCCAGGTTAGATTTAAATCTCGTTGTCTTCGAAATCAAGTAACCTATAAATTATCATGCAATCATAATTAATTGATACATCCAAAATAATATCATTTTAATATTTTTAAAAATAGTTTAAACAGTATTATTTTCAATTATCTAATGGGATCACTCCCATCAAAATTATTTAAATTCTCTGTGTTGTCATCGAGTTTAGTTTCCCAGGCAAAAGTAAAAGGTCCATATTGCTACCTGCTTGCACTTCAGTGTCAAAGGATAGAGCAAGACATCAACTTTATTAAGATTCTGTGACATCACCATATCAGAGGTTTTCTTCCACTCCAATAATTTCTCCATGCTCAAATCTTGAGGGAAACAGAGAGTGCTTCCGACCCTTACCTAACTCGGAATTATTCCAGGATTGTTTGTTTCTGCGTACCTTCCTTCATCCTCTAGCTGGAAAACTGGCCATTTGGGCGATCAAGAAAGTTTTGGAACACTCTAGGCAAACTCATATGCTCTCACGTGACCATGCTACTGGGGTTGTTGACACGTCGTCGTCTAAAACCCTATTTTATCACAAGGGAGGGAGGATTATGAGTTGATTAATCATAATAACTGCGTGGTCGGTACATGTGCTTGTGTCAAAAAAGTCTCAGGAAGACTTCATGGCTCTGTGGATCTTGGATCTTAGATTTGTTGTTGAATATTAAGCCGGCGATGTTGTCCACCTCGTTGGCAAAGTTCTAATTGGATTTGTATAAGGTCATTGTGGGCCTGTTATAAGAATCCAGATTTCTTTCCAATAAAAAAATTACTAGCAGTGCCCCTAGCTGCGTCTTGAAAGGTCTGTACTGCTCTAAAGAAAATATTAAATTGATGTTGTTATTAATATTTTTTAATAATTTTAATATATTGATATAAAAATTAAATTAATTTTTTTTTAATATATTTATGAACAAGTGCGCGTGTGCTTCGCCGTGTTTGTGTGTGTGTATTGTCACAATTAGCAGATATTCGGTAGAATGAATGAAAAACGTGAAAATAGATTAAATATATTTTTATATTCTTTCAATTTTGAAAAGATATAAATTAATTTTAAGATTATGGTATAAATAAATTTATTTTATATTTAAAGTATATTTGAATTATATTTCTATCGTTTATGTATATGGGTTTTTTATGTTTTAAAACACTAATAAAACGCAACCAATAACAACCACGCCACTGCCAAGCTTTACAAATTCTATCCACATGCTGTCACCTACCAGCCCATCCTTCTTCTTCTTTTTTTTTTTTCCTATACCATTACAAGTCCTGTTAAAATGATGCATAATAATTATTTTTTAAAGTTTTTTTTTAATATATTAAAATAATAATTATTTTATTTTTTAAAAAATATTTTTTAATATTAGTATATTAAAAAATTTAAAAACATCAAAAAAATTAATTTAAAATAAAGAGAAAATTTTCAAAATATTTTTAAAACACAAAAACAAATATTTCCATTAAAAAAAATTACCATAAAATTTTTGAGTAGATGTCCACGTCAATTGCCACCTACTTCACATAAAATTCTTAAGACAACAGAAAATGGACTGTAAGGGCCAGTCAACGGCGGCCATCAGTACTCACAACCAACTGTAATTTGGAATCAGTGAATCACACAACACCCTTGCTCTCCCCTTGACCTGCTGTGCATCCACGCATTGTTGGTTACATCCTTTTCTCGAGGGTGCCATGGCAAAGAATTACGATCCAAGTTTCTTGGAGTTTAAATTCCCAATCAAATGGATTGAACCCCTGTAGTTTTCGAGTTCATGTGTTGAAACCACATGGCGTGAAATGATTTCTCATTAATCTTTTAATTCTGGTATGGATGGCCTGGCCTATCTTCGACTGGACCATAGAGAGCTAGAGCTTCGATTCATGCAAACTGATCACATGTATCATAACCTTGACATCAATAAGCACTAAACTGTGTGTGGAATGATTACATAGTTGATTAAAAAACATTCCTGAGATAAGGGTACTTGAGGGAGTCAGCCAAGCCAAGCGCCCGTGACAGGGTTTCACATCGGGGATCATGGAGGGTCTGATTCTTGGAGCTATTGGCGTTTTTTGGCATGGTTATAGGAGGGGAAAGAAATAGCTCAGATCCTAGTGATGGCCAGAGGATTAAATGCCCCGGTGAAGACAAATGGAAACATGCTCACAAGGAAGTCTTGAGACAGTTATCGCAGGGATTAGAGCCAAACTTGCAGGCCTTTTGATCAAAAGACTCTCCGAAGTGTTCGAGTAAAACTTGTCTTCTACATTCAACCTGGAGATTCAGAAAGAAAAGGAATGAAGCAATGTTTTATTTGATGATGGATTCTCACTCTTGGTCTAAGAATGTCTGATGAGAGTTTACTTACCTTGAGCTCACAATAGCTTTTCATCTTCTGAGCTTGAGCCATTGCTGGCTTAAAGCTTTCCCTTTTATAACCCTGTCCGCTCCTTAACATGCATACAACCCGACTGAAATCCTTCTTCTGATATAGAGCAATGCATGTAGCAGGATGATTGTCTCTTCCAGCCCTTCCAGATTCTTGATAATAGCTTTCAATTGATTTAGACATTGTATTATGGATAACAAAGCGCTGGGCATTTGAAATGAAAAAAAAAAAAAAAAAAAATGAAAAACACTTTAGGATAACCAGCAAAAAGAATGAAAAGTTGCCAAAGATGAAGACGTCATAAATAAAAATTACAAATCAAGATAGCAGGCCAGAAATAGAACTATGTTGAAAGTGAAATTCTGGCATAGTGTAGTTTCCTACAGTTCATAGCAATAAACTACTCAGTCTTTACAACTCTGTTTCATAACAGAAAATAAGTGATAGCACTTGTAACACTATAATGCCTGTTACTTCAATATGACACAAAGATCTACTTCTTTCTCATCCAATCTGATACAGGTTATCTTAATAATCTTAATCATGTGGGAAATTGTAATGATCTCAGTTTGATATGCACAGCCATCATACATGTTCAAATATGTAGGTAATCTAAAATGAATTCTCTCTTTGCTAAGAACATGCACTGCATATCTAACAACTTTTCCATTTGACAACCACCAGAGGATACAATTTCACAGGGTATAGGAGTTGTTATGAATGATTAGAGTGGTCATACAACAGCAAATCACCACAGCGAAACTTTCCACAAAAGAATTAAGAAATAGAAACTAAGAATTTAGAAGAACTCACAACATCTGGTTTATCTATTCCCATTCCAAACGCAATAGTAGCACATACAATGTGGACTTCGCCTGTGTGCCACTTCCTCTGAACATCAACTCTTTGGCGAGCTCCCAAACCAGCATGATAATAAACTGTCTTAATCTTACATTTCTCATTCAAAAACTTCGAGACCTCAACACATTCATTTTTTGAAAGGCAGTATACTATTCCACACTGATTCTTGAAGCGATCCTTTACAAGATCTCCAAGCTGCTTCAGTGATTCTTTGGTCTTCCCAGTCACTTCATATTTCAAATTTGGTCTATCGAAACTTGTCTCTAAGACAAGGGCCCTTGGAATTCTTAAAGTTTTTAAGATGTCCTGAAGACGATTTATTCAAAAGGGAAAATATTATTTCCTTGAAAAGGGCACTAAAAGAGAAACAAAGCATTCCAAAGTAACTACCTCACGAACCGAATGGGTTGCTGTGGCAGTCAGTGCCATAACAGGGACAGCCGGAAAATTCTGCTTTAGACATCCTAATCTCTTGTAATCTGGCCGGAAATCATGTCCCCACTGGCTGGGAAACATTATTGAGGTAGAATTTGATAGGTAGCAGGAGTCTATTGTTAGAATTTTGAAATTCTAAAATGGCCTATGCATGGTGACTCTTCTAAAAAAAGCACGATGACACCATTTTTAAAACTGAAATTGTAATTGTAACTGTAATTTTCATTGAAGACACTGAACACTGGCACCTAAAAAAAAAAAAATTCTTGCAGTCCTTGTATGGTGCCAATGTTAAGGAGGACATATGGGAAGTTTTTTTAAAAAAATTCCAGCTCAAAAGGGTGGTCTTCCTCAGCATGCTGTAATGTATTTCTATGAGTGTCTAAGCTAGTTTTAGCCAACACAGAAAAATTGCAGCATAATGCACAAAAAGAGACCATACCTCACGCAATGTGCTTCATCAACAACAAAACCTGCTAATTGTCCCTGTGATTTACATGCAGCACCATTAAAAGATATAGACTTAATAGTAAACAGTATAGCAATATAGTCACTAAGAACCTGCAAAAACAACTCACCTTCAGATGCAGGCATTTCAGTACTTCAAGAAATGCTGGGTTCCCGGCAATCCTTTCAGGAGTCACATATAAGAGCTTACATGATGGCTTGTCCTTCCTAAGATAAAGAAAACAGAAGATCAATGAGAAGTCCAGTAATGGAAATATAATGTAGTGAGGAAGGAGCCTGGAAACAAATCTTCGAATTTTCAAAAGCAAAAAAACAAAAGGTTTGTATGAATTTAAAAGCAGGACTGGGGGAGGGGACATGCCTTAGCTCTTGGAGGATAGCTGCTGCTTGGGCAGAAGTTTGTTGAGAGTTCAAAAAAGTTGCCGGTATTCCAAACTTGAGGTTCAGTGTGATAATTTGATCCTGAATGAGGGAAAGCAAGGGAGATATGACCACTGTAACACCAGGTTTCAGAGTAGCAGGAAGCTGTGAAAGACAAGCAAAAAATACAACAAAAGTACTGTTAGCCCCATGAACACAGCCTTTTTCTGTTATTGCTGCTTTAAACATCTAAATAAAAAGAAAGAAACAGCATAATCTTGGTGTACAGAGAGATATGTGACCTGGTAACATAGACTTTTACCGCCTCCAGTAGGCATAAGAACAAAACAATCTTGCTTTGCCACAGTTGCTTTACAAGCCTGATGCTGCAATGGACGAAATGTCTTGTTGCCAAATATTACAACGTTTGCTAGTTCAAAGTCATCCAAAGCCTGTAATTCTTCATAATTGAGACTCCGATGATCATCTTTTGACATCCTGGGACATTGCTTTTTATTGCCAACTGAGGAAACTGAACCTTGAGTAACACTGCTTTTACAGTCCTTCAAAGTAAAAAAAATATAAGTTCTCACACTTCGGATAAAAGCAACATTGGACTAAATTTATTTTTAAAAACAATTCTCACCAAAGATCCTGAGATTCGTTTAGTCAAGGGGGTAAATAAATCATGATTTTCCTCTTCCAAACTAAAGTCTGGCTCTTCTTCACTATCACTCGAAGAATCCAATTCCATAAAAGTCCTCGTCTTTTTAGGTTCAGGTGAATCATCAGTAACATCTATGTAGGTTCTCGTGTTGTCGTCATCATTTGATTTATTGCTGTTCTTTACAACATGTTCCTCAAACATGTTAGTTAAAGTTCCACAAGCTTCTGATTCAATAATTTGTAAATCATCATCACCCCAGTCCTCAGTGTCTTGCATGGATTCAGCCAGTGCCACAAGAAAATCATCCCCACAGCACTCAACTGTGATAAAATCTTGGCCATCATCACCTTCACCCCCATAAAAAACAAAGGAAAAGGAAAACCATCAGTATATCTAAAAGTAAATCAAAAAAACCAAACAAAACAACACAGCACAAAACCATCATCACATGGTTCAGGTTCTCCAAAGGCAAGGCCTTTGAAGGAGACAATCCCACCTAGCTCCTAGTTCTAGTAGGAAAAGTAGCCGCGAACATTCTTAGTATCAATCAACTAATCCATTCTTTCAATTTCTAAAAGCTTTTTTTTTTTTTTTCATTTTTATCAACTCCAAAGCTTGAATAACACAATATAATATACACAAACCTAGACATTGCAAAAACACTACCGTGTTTCACCCTTAAAGGGAAAGAACTCAACTACTCACAGATCAAAAGTAGCTAAGCCAGCAGTATTAAAGATTCAATCAAAAAAATAAAACTTTTAACTAAAAAACAAATTATAACCCCATTTCAAGAATCACCCTTTTTGCACCAGAAAAGAAAATCCCAGGACACTAAGCTTAGTTTCAACAAAATATCAATACCCGTTAATCGCTCTATTTAAAACAAACCCATCTCACAAAACCAAATTTTCAAAAATCCAATTATCTGAAACTTCAAAAGAACATCATCCTGCTTAGTTCACAGCAAAAAAAACCCAAATCACCATTTCTAGAAAAAATAAAAAAGTTTGCAACTTTTAAACCAATTCCTTTCCCACTGATAACATATCAACAAAACTGATACAGTAAAACAAGGGTTTTATAAGAAACTGAGTGACTGAATGAATGAATGAATGGTTGGGTGGGTGAGATACCATAGAGAGAAATCAAGCGGTCTAGGCATTTGTTTGCAGATTCTTCATCGAAACCAAACTCCAAAGCCAAGCTTAGAAATCGAGCTCTCTCCAACTCCAAATCACGACCTCCCATTTCTTTTGCTTTCGTTTGATTGAGCTTTGTCCGATTCCAAATTGAGAATTGTGAGCGAGTGAGGGACTGGAGGAGGATTTGAGAGGGATGAAATTCCCGCGCTATTTTTGGCATGTTTGTGATGAAGGGACATTATGGACGGTGTCGTATCTGTTTGGGCTACAGTGTAATAGTAATAATAATATAAATTTCTTTTTTATACAGTATTTTTTCTGATTTACTATAATATTATTTAAAATATTTATACATACAAAAAAAGACCTAGCATTTGTGTATTTTGTAACTTTTTAAAAAATAAAATACATTCTATTATGCTTGTTTGATTATTAATTCAGATTCTGGCTAGATAAATAAATTAAATTTTCAAACTCTCAAATTTTAACAATAATTATTTATATTATGAAAGGCATAATTTGAATATATAAATCAAGATGAGAAATAAATAAAAATAGTTCATTTTTTTAAGGGGATGGATTTATTATAAAGAGAAATTTCCATGCCAAAGCCACAATTTAGCCAAGCTTAGACATCATTTCTCCATTTCCACATAATGATCTACCATTTTCTTTATTTTTCTTTTTTATTATTAGTTTCTTCTCCAACTAATTAATTTATTGGTTAAATTGAATAACCGGAGTCTTTGAAATTGGTGAAATCCCCCGCATTTAATTCGGTCTTTCTTGATAAATATTCTTCTTTAGATCATATATCTTTGAGTTTTTAATTTAATGATGTATATTTCTGACGTAAATATTGTGATTAGCACGTCAAACTTCTACACACACGCAAACACACACACACACACATATATATATATAGTATTGGAGATTGCGGTTACTTTTATTTTTTAATGCATATTGAGAATATATTTAACTAAAAAAATATTAATTTAGTATTTTTTTAATAATTTTGATATGCTAATATTAAAAATTTTAAATTTTAAAAAATATCTTAATATATTTTCAAATAAAAATTATTTTTAAAAAATATTCTACACAACAATAATATAAATATAAATCACTTGTAAAATCCAAGCAATAAAACTCACTTATCAAGAATCTCATTTTTTATCTTAAATTCCTTCAAAAAAAATATGAGATGAATCATATCATATAATTTGTATTTTATGATAATCAAAAATATTCTTGAGTCAAATTATATATTAATTTATATTTGTTTAGTAATATTTTAACATGATTATTTGTTTTTGTATTTTAAAAATGTTTTAAAAAAATTTAAAGTTTTTTATTTTTTATTTTAAATTAATATTTTTTAATGTGTTAAGATCATTTTCATATACTGATCTTAAAATAATTTTTTAAAAATAAAAAAAATATTTTTTAATATTTTTTTAAATAAAAAATATTTTAAAAAATAATCAAAATTACAATAATTCTTATTTATATTATGAATAGCAATTAACACAACATCCAATGCATCCTAATGATTAAGAGAATTGTAGACAATTATGCTACCACTTTATGGGAGTTTACAATTACTTGGAAAGTATTGAAATAGTTAAGCCGTTGAAATCATGTTTTACTTCATATGAGTGAAATTTATGTAAATCATCTTCTTCTTCTTTTGCTGATGTGCCTTCTAAGCATGTTATTTAAACATGCAAAATGGGGTCATTAATGCGTGAAGCTAAACAATTAAAATCATATGGGAATAGCTCAATCGTCATTTAATCTTAATCTGCCCTACATATTAACGCAGGACGCTAGCAGCCATGAAGGGGCTTGAGCTTTCAATATGTTAATGCTTTTGCCATTTCTCACAAAGCATGTGAAAGATTGGAAATGGTATATAAGCAATTAAGATCCAGCCAAAAAAATGTTGAAGATTGCCAAGAAATCAAGATCCATGCATATCTTTGTTTGTCAACAGTCATCACCAGCAACAAAAAGAGAAGGGAAGGGAGCTTACAGTTTCTCGTTCATGAAATGATCACATGAAACAGAAATGGTTTATAAATAAAGATTACACAGCAACAAGCATTCAACAGTTACAAAACCAGACCTTGATTTGAAAATGCATCAATGGTGTTAATTAAAATTGAAATCAAAACACCCTACGAATCTCCATCTCCTTCTTGACTCTATGTATCAATGCACAAACCTAGAGAAGGTTTCCTTGACCCAACGAAACCCTTTCTTCACAGAAGACTTCACTCTTCCTTCCACGGCATAAAGCTTATATCTTGCAACACGTTTTTTCCTCTTTGTCTCTGGCGAATTCCACCAACTTGAAGATTTCCTTTCAACATCATGATGCTTCCTGGATAAATCGTGGGCTTGATGAGATTTTGCATACCTTGGTGATGTTACATTGATCTCGCCCATCTTGATTGATCTCCCTCCTGCTATGTCTCTCTCTTTGCTGCAACACGAACAAGGGGGTCAATCGAGAGAGACAAAGAGGAGGGAGAGGGGTCTCAATCTTTAGGATAGAAAGCTAAGATTATGTCAGGACAGCTTTGTACTTTGAATTAGTTTGTCATTCCGTTAGTTTCTGTTGGAACAGGGTGGCTTAGATTTAATATTGTTTCCGATCTTTTCTCTCATTAAATGAAATGGACGTCTCAGTTTTGAAAAAAAAAATTAAAAAAAATTATTCACAAATTTAAATGAATAGAAAATTTTCAGTGTATAGAAACCGTTTGGTATTTACAGAAAAATTATTTTTTTAACTTAATTTTTTTTACTATAAAAACATGTCAAAAATACATGTGTGTATAATTTATTTGAAAAAAAAATAATCCATGACGAAACTAATATGAGGTCAGCAGAGCAGATCTTTTTTCTTTCTTTTTTTTTGCAATCCACATTTCCATTGCATTTTTTATTTATTTATTTTTAGTTCGTGGAGCGGATGAGGTCTCATAAGTTCATAACAACGCATGATTGCCTAACTAGAAATGTGGATTGCAAGGTACTGCACCCTTTTTTTAATTTAAAAAAGAAAAGGAAGCGAAACGTTTAACAAATTATATATTTAAGAAGAAATATTCCCATGCTGATATTGCTTAGAGAAAAAAAAAATCTTTTTTCCAATATAAAATAAAAATAGCCCAACAACTTTGACCAATCAGCATTCCTTCTCCTGACCACAATGGATGTATATATACAATGAAACTATTGTTAGACAATTAATGAAAGGAAAAGAAAAACAAGTGCTTAATCACTAATTTGATTGCCCATGCTTGTTGACATCATCTTCCAATTCTCTTTTATTTTTAGACTCCTTTTTTGCTTTCTTGGGGTTATCCATGCGAGAAACCTGCACAGAAATCCGCAGCAAAAGCTAAAAGTTGCATCGGAACAGAAAACAAAAACACAATGACATACAAAATGTCCAACCATAAACAATTCCACGCATGCTTTCACTTGTAGTTTTCTTACAATATGAGACTTCCACTCGATCTTGTCATGTCCGTCTGGGAAACCAGCAGACTGGGAGTGATTGTGAAAATGATGAAATATGTGAACAAGTACAGCAGCGTCAAGAGCAGCATACTCTAGCTGCAAAATAATGTTGCTTTAGTTTTCTTGATGTTTTATTCCAGATGAATGTAATGATCAAAGGGTTGATAATCTCATATCTTATGCGCATCCACGACCAAGAGGACACAACAAAAACAGACAGTGGAATTGATCAGTGTATATGACAATCAAATCAGAGAACTTTTTGGTTGAAGTGAAGCTGCTATAAAACCGAATTCGCTTTGGGCAGTCATAGAAGTTATAGCAGATGGAAAATGTGAAAGATGGCAAATAAAAGTAAAATACCTGGTTGTGACTCAGAGGTCGTAGTTCCCAATCGCTGTTTCGTCTAGTCTTGTTCAAACCAGTTCCCAGGATTTTCTGAATTAATGAAGTGCAAATAACAGTATATAAAGGCAATATAGATAAATCATAAACTGAATGGATTTAAATTCACCAGGGGATATAGAAGATAGGAACAGGAAGTGATGGTGGTGCCTTCATGTTTAAAATACCTCAGCAAGTCCTGACAAACCACCTCGGGGTTCTTTGAATACATTCTGAATGTCCAATAATTTCTGATAGTTATTGAAACACCGCAACTCTCCATATGAATGAGCTAGCTGCTTCATGTCACATTGGAAGTTATAACCTACAAATCCACATAAGGCATTGGTCGTGTTTATTTAAATAGCACTACTTTTAATTTTTATCAATTTCTAGATAAATATGCATACTGAATCATAAGTATATACATAGTATTACATATAAACACCCGTATATACAAAGTTCACTCAAAAGAAGTTCCAACGGTACTGTGGCAAGTACTGGTTTTTGGCTGACAATCAGCAGCATAGATCGCAAGTCTTTTTTTAGGTCAATTGATGAGCTTCAAACAGCCATTGTCAACGCAAGTAATACTAATATTCCTCTTCTATGATTTAATTGAAGTCGATTATGAGTGTTCTGATTTCTAAGAGCTGACGATACCTACAAAAGTTATACCAAAACCTCAAAAAAGTAAAGCTAATAAGAGGACAGCTCTTTCTCTAGAATAGATCGATTTTTCATTTAAAAGATTTAAGGACTTGTATAATGATGAAAAAACAGCAATGCTCCCCAAATCAATTTGTTTGTATGTATCATACCAAGTTTGAGAATTCTAGGAGACTGCAAAATGCGGGATAGGCAGTTGTCTAAGATATCAGGTATGTCTTCAAATAACTTTATCAAGTCAAAGATGAAAACCGTCTTATCAGATGCAATTTGCATGATAGAAACCTGAAACATAAAGAACCCGTTTTCATTATAGAATAAATAGACTCTGGAGAGTTTTTATACAACAACAGCATGTATTTTTAAGAAGAGAATATTAACTATCCATCAGATAATGACAACCAACACCCAAACCACATATACAAGTTCTGGAAATCCTTTTTTTTTTTTTTTCAAAGAGCAAATCTGTTATTACCTTGTTTGGTTTGCTGCCTTTTACATAATTGGGTTTCCATTCACAATCAAGGCCAACAACTTTACATCCCTCGATGTGGCTAGTTGCAGCACATAAACCATCAACTTCATCAACCCAGATAATATTTTCAACAGCCAATTCATCAAGATGCAGGTATTTGCTTTGCAGAACACTACCCTCAGATTCTAAACAGCATCAAACAGAAGAAGAGTAAGTGACCTCCAACGACAATTTTAAACATTAATAGCCACATAATATGATCTCATTTCAATATTTCTATTGCTTCAGTGCTCCTTTAACCAATGGCATGCATGATGGAAGGATTCGGTGACAATAGTTTCTGGAATGACATGTTTTGCACCTCGCAGGTATCCAAGAATAAAAGGAAAATGAACAATTGGACCACCTAATGGAGCAGGTGGCACAAAAGTATGCCAGCCAATCTATTGGGCCTTGCCCAATAGGATCTTAACCCAACTTTTCTCCTTTAGTGTCTATATTGCAAACACATAACAGTGCATGTTATACGTGACTGTGTCAAGAGCGGATGCAATAGAAACTTCGAACCAAGCTTAAACTTTGCTAAACTTTAATGAGCATGATCAGGACTTTGCACCAGTCAAGCTTCAATAGGATGCCCAAGGGAGCACCAGAAAACATACACAAACCATACCCTTGACATTCAGAAAACCTTCAAGGGAGTATCTTTCACACAACTCGTCAACTTTCTCTGAGTAACCAGCCTCCATTGCCAGGTAAACCTTAAAAGAAAAATCTACAAGTTTGAGTACCATATTTATAAAGCTAAAAAGGAAAAACCAAAGAAGACACATAAGATACAGGTTCACCATCATTTTTCCAAATAATGAAAGCAACACAGCTATAAATGTGGTCACCCTTCTTTTCAACAGATTACCAAAAGAAACAATTGGATTCTTCCGAACTTACTTGCTTATCCTATCTCATTAACTTTTTTAATTGTTTTGATAAAGTTTTTATCACCACCAGACATTGTAATCAATGCTTGTATTGACATGTCTGACATGATACTTTAAGAAAACGAAAGCTAAACTACAAGGAATGCATGTAAAATAGGTGAACATAGTAGACAGTGTATCGCCAACCCAAATATACCTTGTTCAAAGAATTTCAGACTAAAAAGAAGAAAAAAATCACTAGCCGGAAAAACACTACTGAAAGTAAGTTTCAAGATTTGGTGACACAATATTATGCTGAATATAGTGAAACCATGCATATCCTACATAATAAAGCTCTCATCTGCAGCAATTATGCAATGCACAGAAATCATGCATGTCATGATTGATTCAAGAACTCCTTACCAAATACTCAAGAAGTTGTTTATCACCATGCGTCTTTGCCTCAGCAAGATCCCATAATGCCTTTTCTGCTAACTTCTTCAATGAGCTGCCAGTCAGTGCAATGTTCTCGTCACTAAAAAACAAAATTTTGAGAGAAAATAAAGTACGCTCTGGGCATTAAAAGTCAATCAATAAACCTTTCTTTGCACTTGTGATATACATCAGGAAATTCCTGCTTCAAATCGTTTTTCTTTATTGTTTCGTAAGCCTGCTTTAGCATATTCTGATCAACATACTCCTGAACAAGAGCACATAGCATTGATTTCCCCATAAATGTTGCCCACTTTTCAGCTGCTCTAGATTGTTTGTTCTGCATCATTTTGACAAGAAAAGACTGTCCGGACTGCCGGATAGAAAAGTGTTCTAATAAACTGGCTGCTGTCATATATGATTGGGAATCTATCAATTTAAAAATATAATCTTGAACAAGTGTTTTTGCCGTGTCAGGCTTATAATCATCTTGGACATTCAACTGGCATAAGGCTTTGTCGACATCTGCCAACTTGACATCAAAAACTTCTAGTATTTTCACTACTATCCTCTCATCATGGTCAACCAAGCCTCCCACAATATCCAAAAATAACCGGGCTGCTATAACTTTTGCTTTCAAGGTGTCCTCTAAGGTGGGAGCTCGCTTTAAAAAGCGACGAAGAGCAGATATAATCAAGTGGCTGAAACCTTCACAGTGCAATCCAAATATTGGCAGGACATAGAGGCACCAAACAACAAAAGTAGCAGGCCCTGGTTGGGGAGAATTCTCTAGTGCATGATAGACCTTTTGCTGAAGAATTCTGAATTTATTTGTTGCCTTGCATGTACCTGTCATGTTATAGTTGGGAATCATGGACTAGAAAGCAGTCAATTTTACAACTAAAGTAAAACAGAAGGCAATCATTAATAGAAGATGCATTACAAAGCCAGCCAGACAAGATTTGCTTCCAATTCAAATAGAAAAAAAAAATTATGCAAGCAAATGACTACCCACAACATTAAAATAAACCAATCGAGCAATAACTTCCACAAAGAAAAAGAAAAGATATCTTACCATGAGCATAACATTCTTTCAGAAGGTATAGGAATACTACTGGAGAAGTGTAGGTTAAATCAGAAAACGTATGAACACTTATGGTTAATTTTTTATCAATTTTTCCTTTATCATCATGTAACTCCACAACTCCCTCCTCTATGCCCATATCAAAGCATATGCCAATAATCCTACACACACACAAAGAAAAACACATAAATTGGCGTAACGATAGAAAATGATAAACAAAAACCTATAAATTAACAAATCATTTCCATTCACCAAGCCCAATAATGGAGCTAAGGTCAAACAATTTATTCATGGCTGAATTTTTCTATTCCAAGCATAAAAAATCAAAACGTATCATTTACAATAAAGCTGGGTGAGAGGAAAAAAAAAAAAGGCCTCCTGTACCAAAACTAAAAATAGTTACAAATTGGAATTAACATTATTATATTATTTTAAAATTTTCAATTTTCACTTTATAACTTTTCTAATTCTTCTCAACAAACCAACAAAGTTTTGAGGCTCATACAACTTAATTGAACTCCAGTTTTGAGTCTTTCATCATTCTTTATTTTATATACATGAACACTCAAATTTTATTTATTTTCCTCGTCTTTCTCAGCAACCAAACAGATATCACAAAATAATCAAAACAACAATCACAGCGAAAACTAATAAAAATATCGCATTCAATCAAAATCTGACACTTTCTTCCTCTCTTCACACACTATTAACCTCTTTAATCACCAAAGAGGTAAAAAAGAAAAAAATAAAAAATAACGTAGCCTAACGCCGAGTAATGCAAGAGCCGAAGTTCTCGCTTTCTATAAGAAAACAAATACGAGAAAGGGATTGGAAAAAAATGTTTCCACTTTCCTTCGTTTTCTTTCACTCTCTCTCTCGTTTTCTCCGTAACTAAACAGTGAGCGGGTGAGTGCAGCAGGAAAACAAACTTACCGGTGTCCGTGAGATTTCTAGATTTTTCGGCTCTCTCAGTCTGAAATGCGAATCTGTTTTTGCCTCTTTTAGGCGGTCGAGTGTTTGTTATAAAGTCAGAGAACCCGGGGAGGTAAGAAAAAGTAACGGGCGAAAACAATTTTATTTTTATTTTTATTTTATTTTATTTGTGCAAACCAGGGCGTAACGCTCTGGAGAAATAAATTAACCGTGTTAAAATCGACCCAGTCATTTATAATACAAAAACAAATATTAAAAAACTATAAAGAGTTCACTAATAATCTAGTTACTTCAATCCCGGATTGTGGTTTTTTGATTATTAATTAAAAATTAGTAAATTAGTCAGATGATTATGATTATTTTGATCAACGTGCTTTTTTTAATGCTAGGAATATTTAGTTATACATTAATTATACAATTTAACAACCGTGTATTTAATAATTTTTTAAAGTATATTTAATTTTTAATAAATTTTTTATTAATATAATTATCTAACCAGTATATCTTAATTAATTTTATAAGTTTTAAAATTAATAATTATATAAATTTTTAATGATATTAAAATTTATAAAACTTAAATCAATTACAATAATCTTAAAAAGTAAAACTATCAATTAAAATGCACTGGTAGGAAGAAAAAAACAACCTTAATTATAAGATCCCAAACTCAACTAATGTCTTCAATGTATGAGAAAAACAAGCAAGGGAAAATGTAGCAATGGCTCGCACGGACCTTGAAGAGCCACACCTTGAAGTTCGACCTAAGAAATCAAGCAAGGGATAATATATTATTCAACGAAAGGATGGATCAACTTCAACAAACAAACGTGTATGGTTTATATAATAAAAAAACATGCAGGCTTCGCATGTTGCCAAACTTTAAGAAATAAAGGGGGGGGGGGGGGGCTAAATTGCATAAGTTGACTCCTTTTGTTATTTTAATTATTGAACAATCATGATGTTGAGAGAATACTATAGCGTTTGGACTGGCGCGTCAAGTAATAAAGTTGGGGATGTTTAGAAATATAATTATAATTATTTTTTTATTTTAAAATATATTAAAATAATATTTTATTATTAACTTTTAAAAATTATTTCTAATATCAACATGTTTAGATAACCTAAAAAAATAAAAAATAAATAATTTTTTTAAAAAATAAATTTTATCTAATCTTATTTGAATTGTGATACCAAACAGGAAGTAAATACAAACCAGTAAACTTATGGGTTGAATAGGTTTCATTTAAAAATAGTTAAAATAACCTGTTTTAAAAAAATAAAAATCAAACTAAATTTTAATTGAAATGATTAAATTATAAGTTAGCTTTTTGTATCAATTGAGTCTTACTATATCAATTTTTTTCTTAAAAAATTCAACACATATCAGATAGGTTAACTCACTTTGCTAGACTAACCTTTTGGCTCTTCCTCTTACTTTTTTTTTTTAAAAATAAGGAGAAAATTTCGTTTTATTCGAGATCTTTATAACCTTTCGCTAGACTAACCTTTTGGCTCTTCCTCTTATTTAAAAAAAAAAAAAAATTAAGGAGAAAATTTCGTTTTATTAGAGATCTTTATAACCTTTCGGCCTGCAATTTCGTGCTACTTGTCACTCTTCAAATCAGTGGACCATCCGGTAGTTATTAAATGAAGCAGACTTTTCGATTCAGTGACTCTCAATCCAAAACCATGCCCAGCCCATATTATTCTTCAAACTGGTTTGCAAGTTGCTCTAAATTGATATTATTTTAATTTTTTTAAATTTAAAATAAAGTTGTTTTATGTTAAAAAATATAAAAGGAAAGCAATACAGAGTCAACAATCAACCTATAAACTGATTAGGTCCAACAATTATGATGCAGCTAGCGCGTGAGATCCAGATGGTATAGGGATTTGGATCTGTTGATAAAGGGGTACAAGCCCACAAAAAGAACATATGCTTGTTCTTGTAGGGCTCGGCCTAGTAATCATAAACAAGGGTTTATTCAAGCATGTCATGAACGCTTAGCTATTTTGAGCACCAAGAACCATATTTGTTATTTTTATTAACAAGAAAAAGTTGAAGAACACAGAAAATTATAATTCCCTGAATGCAAACTGAACTTTCTTCCATCTATCCATAATCTTTCCTCATCAAGAGTAGGGCTAACTGGCTTACTTCACATGCAGCTATTACAAGGACTTTTGTGCGGAGTGGAAATTACAAAAGCATAAAAGACAGGGCAGCAGATGAATTTCTGCTGCAATCCGGCCAAGTTATCAAAGACAGGTGCCTCTGATTTAAGGGTTTGAATCAAGCTCAAACAATGTGATTTCAAAGTCGAGCATTTCTAGCACATATGAAAGATCAAAGCTTCCTCCATCACAAACCACAAGGGCCTCCCACACCTCCACTACAAGGCATTCTTCTACAAACTTGGAAGCACACCCCCATGTTTCTGAAGGATTCTGAATCTGAGTACAACATTCCCCAAACCCTCTTGTGGAGGATTCTGCCCCTGGTTTGGAATAGACTGCTCACTCTTTTTTTTTTTTTTTCTCCATGTGTATTTTCAAGCCATGTTGCTGCTTGGAGAAGGCAGAAAGTGTAAAAAGCAACTTTTAGCCAGGAAGATCATGAAGTTTCTCTCCTGGAAGGCAGGCCAAGCAATGACAAACACCAGCTGAACTTCCTCCACTTCCATAGAAACTGTTGCCTTCCCAGCTTCTCTTTGAAGGTCAAGGGAGCCATATTTTGTGAGAGTAGCACCGATGGTCTGTCCGGCAACTAGTCTGCTGCCCAGGGATAGCTAGAAGGATGTGAAATAGGGGCCGACCAGGAGGCTGGTCCGCTACATACAATGTCCAGCTGTGGCCCCTTCTAACTAAATTTTCTCTAGTTAGCTGAATATCCAAATAAAGCTCTCCAAATAAAGGCCTTTTACTTCGAGTGGTAGATTAACTTTCCAAGGAGATTTTCACCATACAGAACACAAAGAATACGAACTTGAGGTTGAGTTACCATCAGATTTAGAACAACAACAAATGAACAATGTTGACGTGCCACCAGGTACCATTTGTTCTCAAGGTAATCGACTGGGAATCACTGATGCAACCCGGTCAATGAGCTATGTTTGGCATCTATTCTGGCAACACTTCCAACAATAAATTTTGCTGGAATACCTGAATAGGGGTAAGGATTTGCATTTTTAATCAGAAGGGTTTGTTTTAAAAGTAATCAAATTAATTTTAGGCTGAAAAAACTTACAATTTTGAAGTGTTCCAACTCATTTCTTAGTTCTTTCCCCATGTCTTCAGGCAGAGGAAAGCCAGCTATGGCCCCTGCTTCCCTGAATATCTACAGTTAAATTTCCGTCAGCACACCATAAATGATATTTGCCAAAGGCAGCACCTGAGAACGCGATGGATGGCTATGACAGCAAACTTCAAACAAAAAATGGAAACTTCATGTGTATGGGTGTACGAGAGACCATTCGATACAATATAGACACATTCTGACACAAACAACTGACAATAATTGCATGAGTAACAGTGCAGAATAAGTGTGTGGGGTACTGCAAGATATAAAGCAAATGTACAAATTAGACTTTTCTTTTTCCAACCAAACCAATCCTCCTTGTCAAAATAATTTTGGTATCACTCTTGCTCCATTTAAATTAATTTCCAGCTCTTGTTCAGAATCCCCCCCCACCCCCACAAAAAAAAAAAAAAATCATCACTTATGTAGGTAGCTACTCATTCCCAAGATCAGAACATTCTAGATGCTCATTTCATAAGTTGACAAAGCTTACCAGTTTGAACCCTTCTTGAGAATGCAGAAATTCCATATCTTGGAAGTTCAAACCATCACTCTGCTGTAATACAACTGATAACCGTATGATTATACAAAGAACTCTGAATTTCTGCTTTAACTGAAATCAACACAGAAAAACATGTTAGATTAAATTGCAAGCGCGTACAACTCTTCACTACTGGAAAGAATGAAGGCAGTTATGCAGGAGCATACAGCATATAAGATACCTCTTCAGCAAACTCTTGTAATGAGCCTCCATCAAATTTAGGGAATTTCTTCCTGTGATGTCTTGTAAGCAGCGCTATTAACTATAAAATAATCTTTTATCAGTACAGAGAGCATTCTCAGATGTGCACATTGTGGACAAAGCATGATCAACAGGTAGATACTCTTACCTTGACTTCTTCAGCACTGTATCCTTGAAGATGATTTCCATTCTACAAAATATGGTAAAGTTGGTCAGGAACAAAGTTTAACTAATAGAGAACAATAACTCTCTATACCATGCAGGACGTTCAAAAGTAGAAAAATAGCAGTTCTCAACGCAAATTATTGAGAACTAGACTTCATAGAAATTGCGGAAACACGATTCAAACTGTATCCAACTACATTTCATAGCCACATTCCACCGAGTAGGTGAATATATTGCACCCATGCAACATTATTGTGACATTGTAAAAGCATTGAGCTCTGCACATCATGCTCATGAAAAGAGCATAGAACTCACCGTGATAATGTGATAAGACTGCTTGTGGTAACCCTTTTTACCAGTGATGAGCCCTATATTGTGAAGTAAACAAGCAGCTTGAAGACATTCAAGATCCTTTACATCCAAGAAGACATTAATTTGATTGCCAGCAACCTCGGCCCATTTTCTCAAGCCCTCAAAGATCTCCTGTAGAAATCATCAAGTAATTCATCTCATCCAACAATCCTTTCCTATTCTAATAGAATAATAGAATATCTAAAAGCTGAAGTTTAAGTTTGTTTCTCATTTGGCGCTAATGCTTGAATTAAAACTCAAAAGTCCAAAACCGACAGACAATAGAAATGACGCTGCATCAAATTATTCTCACCTAGTAACAACAACGAACACATTTAAGCCACAATGAAGTACATTCAGATTGGTACGCAGGCAGCTAAATCTAGCATTTACGCAGGCAGCTAAATCTAGCATTTTCTTCATCATTCAACAAGAAATTAACTTCCACTGTAATGAATGTTTCAAGAAAGTAAACAAACACAGGAACTTCATAATACCTTGGCAATGCTAGAACATTGTGCAGCAGATTTAATTCCTTTCTTCCCGCTAAACCTTGTTGCAAGCCTTACAGCAGAATGCCACCTCGCATTCGCATTCAAATCATAGCCCTCAAAAACCTTAGACAACGTTTCAGCAATAACACCCTCTCCTAATGCATACCCAGAAACCTCCATCTCCTCAATTCCAACCGCCTCAAATATTTCCTCCAATAACACAGAACCAGCAACAATAAACTCTGATCTCCTCTTGAAAAACCCATCTCTTTTAACCCTCTCTTCCTCGCCTTCTCTACACACTCTCTCAGCAACACCACTCAATTCCCCTCGACTAAACTTCCACTCCCTCTTACAATCCCTTAACAAAACCTCATTACCCTCGACACCCTCTTTCCCATAACCATTGAACACAGCCCTTTCAATAGCTCTAATAGTCCCCGACGTCCCAACAACAACCTCTATACCACCAAAATCCTTAACTTTCTCAACTAACTCAGATTCCTTGATAACTAACTTGACAAACTCTCTCATTTCCATCAAGTTCCAATCTTTACCAAACTTCTGAGTCAATCCCACATGACCCAACTTCAAAGACACCCCCAAAACAACATTCCCTCTTTCCCCAATCACAAACTCAGTAGACCCACCTCCAATATCAATCACCAAAACTCTTTTATCAAAAACTGGCAAAAACTGAAGCACACCCAGATAAACAAACCTTGCCTCCTCTTCACCAGACAAAACAGAAACTTCAAAGCCAATTGATTCAAGAACTGATCTTTTGAAGTCAAAAGCATTACTTGCTTCACGTACAGTAGCAGTGGCAACACATATTGCCTGATGGGGGGGGATTTTGTTGGCTTTGAGAACTTGATTGAATCTTTTAAGGCAAGTTACAGCTCTAAAAAGGGATTCTTTGGAGATTGACGAAGAAAAGTCACGACCAAGACAAACTGGGTCTTTATGGCGATCAATAGTAAGGAATTTTCCTGTTTTGTCTGTCTGGATTATTAGCATTTTGAAGGAGTTCGTTCCCATGTCTATTGAAGCAAAGAGATTGTTTGATAGGGTCATGTTTTGTCTGGTTTTTGGTGGGTTTTTTGAGTTCTTTTTTAGATTTCCTTTGTGGATTTTATTGATTTTGATCTAAGGGGAAGAGGAAGGGG